>NW_013891667.1:0-269 GCF_000517525.1 Limulus polyphemus
AATAAGAAGACACAAGATTTAACGATACTGTGTAATGTCAATAAGAAGACACAAGATTTAACAATACTTTGTACTGTCATTAAGAAGACAAGATATTTAACAACACTGTGTACTTTCAATAAGAAGACACAAGATTTAAAAATAGTGTACTGTCAATAAAAAACAACAAGATTTAACGATACTGTGTACTGTCAATAAGAAGACACAAGATTTAACGATATTGTGTACTGTAAATAAAGAAGACACAAGATTTTAACGATACTGTGTAC
>NW_013891668.1:0-270 GCF_000517525.1 Limulus polyphemus
AATAGGAAGAAGCTGGCCAGTAAGGTTTAGTACAGCTTCTTTAATACAGTGAAAATAGTTAAACCAATAGGAAGAAGCTGGCCAGTAAGGTTTAGTACAGCTTCATTAATATAGTGAAAATAGTTAAACCAATAGGAAGAAGATGGCCAGTAAGGTTTAGTACAGCTTCATTAATATAGTGAAAATAGTTAAACCAATAGGAAGAAGCTGGCCAGTAAGGTTTAGTACAGCTTCATTAATATAGTGAAAATAGTTAAACCAATAGGAAGA
>NW_013891669.1:0-266 GCF_000517525.1 Limulus polyphemus
ATTCGACTTCATGCACAAACTATACAGTAAACGACACCAGTACATAAATTGAATATTCGACTTCATGTATAAACTATATAGTAAACGACACCAGTACATAAATTGAATATTCGACTTCATGTACAAACTATACAGTAAACGACACAAGTACATAAATTGAATATTCGACTTCATGTACAAACTATACAGTAAACGACACCAGTACATAAATTGAATATTCGACTTCATGCACAAACTATATAGTAAACGACACCAGTACATAAATT
>NW_013891670.1:0-336 GCF_000517525.1 Limulus polyphemus
TAGAAAATATTGTTACATCATGACTGATAACGGTAGAAAATATTGTTATATTATGACCGATAACAGTAGAAAATATTGTTATATCATGATCATGACTGATAACGGTAGAAAATATTGTTATATTATGACTGATAACAATAGAAAATATTGTTACATCATGACTGATAACGGTAGAAAATATTGTTATATCATGACTGATAACGGTAGAAAATATTGTTATATTATGACCGATAACAGTAGAAAATATTGTTACATCATGACTGATAACGGTAGAAAATATTGTTACATCATGACTGATAACGGTAGAAAATATTGTTATATTATGACCGATAACAG
>NW_013891671.1:0-270 GCF_000517525.1 Limulus polyphemus
GTAACATGAAACTACATTTGTTTATCCTAAGTAGCTCTAAGTTCGTAACATCATACATCTCTTTATAATTAAATTTTATTGTTTTATTGTCTTTTGAACCATGTCTAACTACTATCTGTGCCATTATAAGTTGTAAATCACTTGGGGAACGTGCAGCTCACATTAAACTATTGAATTACATTACCCATGAGCTGCTCGCATGTGTACCTCATGAAACATTTTTATTATGATATTATTATTATTATTATTTATTTTACCCAATTTAATCTT
>NW_013891672.1:0-270 GCF_000517525.1 Limulus polyphemus
ACATCATGTGGTTGTAGTGATCAATCTAGACCATTAGACGGCGAGTAAAGATCCAGAGAATCTGGTTCTGAGACTCTACATCATATGGTTGTAGTGATCAATCCAGACTGTTAGACGGTGAGTAAAGATCCAGAGAATCTGGCACTGAGATCTTACATCATGTGGTTGTAGTGATCAATCCAGACCGTTAGACGGTGAGTAAAGATCCAGAGAATCTGGCACTGAGATCTTACATCATGTGGTTGTAGTGATCAATCCAGACCGTTATAC
>NW_013891673.1:0-266 GCF_000517525.1 Limulus polyphemus
TTGTTTTGGCAGTACGAAAAGGATCACGAAACAACCTCCCAACTTCACCCACAGTCTGACGGGATGGTAGAAAAGTACAACTGGACGGGAATTGGCAAAGTTTTGTAATAGTCGCCAAGATGACTGGGATGTCTTACTTCTTCCACTGTTGATGGCCTATAGGACAGCAGAGCTTTGAAGGCACTGGATACACTCCAGCAAATTTGATGTTTGGTCGGGAACTTCGGTTGCCAGTGGATCTGTTAACAGGACGCCCATCTTATGAA
>NW_013891674.1:0-371 GCF_000517525.1 Limulus polyphemus
TATAATAGTCGTGTCTGTTGTCTGTCCGTGCAACTACTTCTATATAAATATAATAGTAGTGTCTGTTGTCTGTCCGTGAAACTACTTCTATATAAATATAATAGTAGTGTCTGTTGTCTGTCCGTGCAACTACTTCTATATAAATATAATAGTAGTGTCTGTTGTCTGTCCGTGCAACTACTTCTATATAAATATAATAGTAGTGTCTGTTGTCTGTCCGTGAAACTACTTCTATATAAATATAATAGTAGTGCCTGTTGTCTGTCCGTGCAACTACTTCTATATAGATATAATAGTAGTGCCTGTTGTCTGTCCGTGCAACTACTTCTATATAGATATAATAGTAGTGCCTGTTGTCTGTCCGTGCAACT
>NW_013891675.1:0-333 GCF_000517525.1 Limulus polyphemus
ATACGTTTGCTCTTATTATTACGGTAGAAATCGACGATAATCCAGTAGGTCCATAAGACTGTTTTACATTTACTATTATTATTACGAGAGAATAATATTACTGTTAGTATTACGGTAGAAATCAACGATAATCCAGTAAGTCCCTAAGACTGTTTTACTATTTACTCTTATTATTACGATAGAAATCGACGATAATCCAGTAGGTTAATAAGAGTAATAGTAAAACAGTCTTATGGACTTACTGGATTATCGTTGATTTCTACCGTAATACTAACAGTAATATTATTCTATCGTAATAATAATAGTAATAATAAAACAGTCTTATGGACCTTC
>NW_013891676.1:0-271 GCF_000517525.1 Limulus polyphemus
TAATCAGTCGATTTGATAAATACTTAGTGTAGTTTTTCTCACTGAAATAAAATGATACATAAAGTAATATAAACTTTACATAAAATCAAGACAGAACAATATATACGTATATTAAAAGTCTATTGTTTGTTTGTAGTTATGCACAAAGCTACACAATGGGCTATCTGTGCTCTACCCACCACGGGTATCGAAACCCGGTTTCTAGTGTTGTAAGTGCGCAGACATACCGCTGTGCCACTGGGGGGGGGGGCATTAAATGATATGTACGTGT
>NW_013891677.1:0-270 GCF_000517525.1 Limulus polyphemus
AAACAGTGGAAAACCCATCCCAGCCAGTGGATTTGAAAACTGGAAGGTCACTTGTGGCAGGTCATCAAGTAGTACCTATAAAAGTGGCCAATTTCTCTAAATGTGAACAGACACTTAAGGAAGGGGCATTGTTGGGTGTGTGCCAGGAGGTAGAGCCAGTCAATGTTAAAGCAAGAAATACAACTATAAAGAAAGGACATACACTCCCAGAACATTTAACTGACCTTATAAGAAGAGCATGGTCCATTTGTCATCATCACAGGCTCTTCA
>NW_013891678.1:0-270 GCF_000517525.1 Limulus polyphemus
TCGATATGAGCTCATTTCATCAACCTTGATCGGCTTAGAACCTCCATCTGATCTCAGCTCATCTACCTTGATCGTCTTAAAACCTCCATCTGAGCTCATCTCAACCATCTTGTTCGGCTTAAAACCTCGATATGAGCTCATTTCATCCATCTTGATTGGCTTAAAACCTCCATCTGAGCTCATCTCATCCATCTTGATTGGCTTAAAACCTCGATATGAGCTCATTTCATCCATCTTGATTGGCTTAAAACCTTGATCTGAGCCCATCTT
>NW_013891679.1:0-270 GCF_000517525.1 Limulus polyphemus
AAAATAAGAAAATACCGTAAATCAAAAAAGGTTTACTGTTATTTAGTTTGGTTCAAAACTTACAAAATCTTCATTGCTTTCACTGTAATCTATTTTTCTATTATTTAGGGAGCATTATAAATAGTTGTTTTTAAAAGAAGAAAAAACTACTATTGTAAAAATAACACATTCAATTGAACTAAGCTATACATGCCTATTTAAATATATTTACACATGGCTTGTGTATATCGTATATATATACATATATATTATTCATACTTTCGGTGTATA
>NW_013891680.1:0-270 GCF_000517525.1 Limulus polyphemus
CTCACATGGTATTAGTAAACACTTGACAGTTTATATTTATCTTTATTGTAGTAATATCGCTCTCATGGTATTCGTAAATGTTTAGAGTTAATATTTATTTGTATTGTAGTAATATCGCTCTCATGGTATTAGTAAACATTTGACAGTTGATAATTTTCGTTATTGCAGTAATATCGCTCTCATGGTATTAGTAAACACTTGACAATTAAAATTTATCTTTATTGTAGTAATATCGCTCTCATGGTATTAGTAAACACTCGACAGTTAATG
>NW_013891681.1:0-270 GCF_000517525.1 Limulus polyphemus
GTACCAAGTAAAGCTAAAGATGAGTATGGTGGTTATAAATTATGTAACTAGAGTTACACCTAAGTGTTCATGGAGTAGTTGTACTAAGTAAGGATAAAGATGAATATGGTGGTAATAAATTCTGTAACTATAGTTACACCTAGGTGTTTATGGAGTAGATGTACCAAGTAAGGCTAATGATGAGTATGATGGTTATCAATTCTGTAACTAGAGTTACACCTAGGTGTTCATGGAGTAGTTGTACCATGCAAGGCTAAAGATGAGTATGGT
>NW_013891682.1:0-270 GCF_000517525.1 Limulus polyphemus
TAAACCCTTATTAAGACCTGCCAACATAGTAAGACGAAAGAAGTGGGCAAGTGATATGATGACCAAGCCTCTGGACTTTTGGAAGACCGTATTGTTCTCAGACAAATCAAGATTCACTGAATTTTTGGACAGTAGAAGTATATGGGTCTGGAGAATGCCTCACCAAGAGTTTTGGCTCAACAGATTGCAGCCAACTGTGAAGTATGGTGGTTTCAGCGTGATGGATTGGGGAGTTGTCTGGGCTGGTGAGAGATCAAGCTTGGTGGAGTA
>NW_013891683.1:0-271 GCF_000517525.1 Limulus polyphemus
TTCTGTTAATATTAATAAAATATCATACATAGAATCATTTTGGCACTAACGCAGCAAATCAGGTGAAAATATAGAAGACAAAAGGAAACAAACAAACAATGTTTAAGTAGATTTATGATAGAAATGTAAATAAATTATAGATTTTGAAAACTTAAAAATATGTGGATCTATGTTTTACTAAATATATCACAAGTAAAATTCTCCAGTAAAAAAAAAAGATCCCCCTTTACATACAGGTAAGTTAAATAGCCAGGTCAGAGACCAGTTAGGA
>NW_013891684.1:0-270 GCF_000517525.1 Limulus polyphemus
TTGTACCAGTTCTAACCTACAGTAATATCAACAGAGGTAAAACTGAATTGTACATGTTCTTATCTACAGTAATATCAATAGAGGTACAGCTGAATCGTACCAGTTCTTACCTACAGTAATATTAATAGAGGTAAAGCTGAATTATACCAGTTCTTATATACAGTAATATCAATAGAAGTACGGCTGAATCGTACCAGTTCTTACCTACAGTAATATCACCAGAGGTAAAACTGAATTGTACCAGTTCTTATCTGCAGTAATATCAATAGA
>NW_013891685.1:0-269 GCF_000517525.1 Limulus polyphemus
TTCTAGATATTAAAAGTAACGGAACTGTAACTGTAAGTTAAATACGTAACGGGTTATGTTCATATAGACTTATAGATATTGAAAGTAACGGAATTGTTACTGTAAGTTAAATAGGTAACGGGTTATGTTCCCATAGACTTATAGATATTGAAAGTAACGGAACTGTAACTGTAGGTTAAATAAGTCACGGGTCATGTTTATATAGACTTACAGATATTGAAAGTAATGGAACTGTAGCTGTAGATTAAATATGCTACGGGTCGTGTTTC
>NW_013891686.1:0-422 GCF_000517525.1 Limulus polyphemus
AAGTGGCTACTAAATGTTGTACATCAGACCTGATGATTAAAACTTGCCATATGTTTAAACACCAACTTCCTGAGAACATTATTAAACAGTTTTTCATTATCAACTGAATTAGAACGATGATTTTGTTTTGTTTGTTTGTTAAGATATGCAGAGAACATTATTAAACAGTTTTTCATTATCAACTAAATTAGAAAGATGATTTTGTTTTGTTTGTTTGTTAAGATATGCAGAGAACATTATTAAACAGTTTTTCATTATCAACTCAATTAGAAAGATGATTTTGTTTTGTTTGTTTGTTAAGATATGCAGAGAACATTATTAAACAGTTTTTCATTATCAACTCAATTAGAAAGATGATTTTGTTTTGTTTGTTTGTTAAGATATGCAGAGAACATTATTAAACAGTTTTTCATTATCAACTC
>NW_013891687.1:0-270 GCF_000517525.1 Limulus polyphemus
AGTGACCTACTTACATTTATAGTGATCCTGTTCTTATTAAAAGTGTATTGTCTTGTCAGTACAATCTTAATTCTTTCACTGTGACCTACTAACATTTATAGTGATCCTGTTCTTATTAAAAGTGTATTGTCTTGTCAGTACAATCTTAATTCTTTCACTGTGACCTACTAACATTTATAGTGATCCTGTTCTTATTAAGTGTATTGTCTTGTCAGTACAATCTTAATCCTTTCACTGTGACCTACTTACATTTATAGTGATCCTGTTCTT
>NW_013891688.1:0-270 GCF_000517525.1 Limulus polyphemus
GTGAACTATTGGTCTTTCCATTGAATGGGTGGCTTTATGCTGCATAAGTTATATGTATCTGTAATTCGAGAATTTGATACGTGAGACTGGCGAGTTCACATTTATGATATGCTATATGAAAATCCTTATATATTGCAATGTAATGTTTGTTTGTTTGTTTTGCTTTAGGGCAAAGCTCTCCGTCTACCGCAGGGAATCGAACTCCAGATTTTAGAGTTGTAAATCTGTAAACTAGCCAAATGTATCTTAGGTTATAGCTCACCACGGGTA
>NW_013891689.1:0-481 GCF_000517525.1 Limulus polyphemus
AAAGTAACACCAGCAACTATCCCATCTGGATGAATTGTAAGGTAATACAAGCAACTATCCCATCTGGATGAATTGTAAGGTAATACTAGCTATTATCCAAGCTCAATGAATTTTAAAGTACACTAGCTGCTATCCAAGCTTAAGGGATTGTAGCTAGTATTTCCTTACAATTCATTCAGCTTGGATAGTAGATAGTATTATCTTACAATTCAATCTGGATGAATTGTAAGGTAACACTAGCTACTATCCAAGCGAATGAATTGTAATGTAACACTAGCTACTATCCAAGCTGAATGAATTGTAAAATAACACTAGCTACTATCCAAGATGAATGAATTGTAAGGTAAAACTAGCTACTATCCAAGCTGGATGAATTGTAAGGTAACACTAGCTACTATCCAAGCTGAATGAATTGTAAGGTAACACTAGCTACTATCCAAGCTGAATGAATTGTAAGGTAATAGTGGTTACTACCTAACGC
>NW_013891690.1:0-268 GCF_000517525.1 Limulus polyphemus
AATCGACAATATATCCACTTCCGTAACTGGTTAAATATAATTCAATATTGTCCGAACTTTCGAGAAAAACATTTCCCGCACATATAAAAAGACCAAGGCCAGAGAAGAGAGCATATAAGTCTGCTAGAAACCTGCTATAACCTTGTACGCTATAAACCGTGATTTTGCTAAACCTTATCAACCGGAAAATATACGACATTTGACCAGGAACAGTTATAAATTTCGAACGTCAGTGGATTCTCATTGGATGTTAGTATCTTTCCGAAAG
>NW_013891691.1:0-342 GCF_000517525.1 Limulus polyphemus
AAATTCGGTAACTAGAGTTACACCTAGGTGTTCGTGGAGTTGTTGCACCAAATAACGCTAAATATGAGTATGGGGGTTATATATTCGGTAACCAGAGTTAAACCTAAGTGTTCATTGAGTAATTGTTCCTAGTATGGCTAAAGATGAGTATGGTGGTTATAAGTTCTGTAACTAAAGTTACACGTAGGTGTTCATGGAGTAATTGTACCAAGTAAGGCTAAAGATGAATATGGTGGTTATAAATTCGGTAACTAGAGTAACACCTAGATGAATTTGTAACCACCATACTTATCTGTAGCGTTATTTGGTACAACAACTCCACGAACCGGTAACTAGAGTTAC
>NW_013891692.1:0-270 GCF_000517525.1 Limulus polyphemus
ACGAACTATCCATCCTCTAACAAAATCTGACAATTCTATCTAATTTGTGTTCACAGAGCACTATATAAACTAGTGAAACACTGCTAGAAACACCCAAAAGTGGCAGCCGAGCCAATCTCCTGACATGAACCCCATCGAAAACCTCTGGGCCATAGTTGACCGGCAAGTCAAGAATCAACCAAAAAAAAACCAACTTCAAAGAGCGCTCGACTCCAAGTTTTGAAGCAAGAGTGGGCGAAAATCCCACAATCTAAAATTGACGAGATGATT
>NW_013891693.1:0-266 GCF_000517525.1 Limulus polyphemus
ATATCATTTCATCTCCTGTAAAAAAATCTAAATCTCTATGTAATACCTCCCAAACTCAGAATAATAGTAAAATCAAATATAACAACACCACAGTCTATACTTACTTAAATAAAGTATCAGCATTTACAACCCCAACCTTCCGTTGTTTGACCAAAATCACTTCACCACAGTCAACAAGTTTATCTCTTCCAAAGACAAGATATTGTGACAGATTTATTATTATATACTTATTTTAATACCAACGTTTTGTTTAGATTAAATTTATA
>NW_013891694.1:0-270 GCF_000517525.1 Limulus polyphemus
AACGGTGGCTTCTTCATGTGTCACGTCTTCAGCGGCGTCATTTGTTCTGTTTTCTACTTCGTCCCAAGTGAAATGTCCTGGACCGTGATAACACCAAAACCTGTTGGCATGCACCACTTTTGGCTTACCTCGCCGACAACATTTTATCCGGAAAGTCACGTCTGAGAGACGATCCACTATGTCGTATGGGCCTTCCCATGGAGAAGACAACTTAGGAGACTTCCCTTTGGTCTTCCTGGGATTATACAACCATACCTTGTCTGCTGGTAC
>NW_013891695.1:0-271 GCF_000517525.1 Limulus polyphemus
ATCTAGCAGAGGAGTTTGAAATAGCGTAAACTAGGGGGTGTTAAATCTTACCCCTGTAGAACTGTTCACTCTATCTAGCAGAGGAGTTTGAAATAGCGTAAACTAGGGGGTATTAAATCTTACCCCTGTAGAACTGTTCACTCTATCTAACAGAGGAGTTTGAAATAGCGTAAACTAGGGGGTATTAAATCTTACCCCTGTAGAACTGTTCACTTTATCTAGCAGAGGAGTTTGAAATAGCGTAAACTAGGGGGTATTAAATTTTACCCCT
>NW_013891696.1:0-505 GCF_000517525.1 Limulus polyphemus
GAAAGATCCAAAACAGCCACTATTTTATCTGTATTTTACATTGGAAGATCTAAAATTGTCATTACATCATCTGTATTTTACATTGGAAGATCTAAAATTGTCGTTACTTCATCTGTGTTTTACACTGGAAGATCTAAAATTGTCATTACTTCATCTGTATTTTACATTGGAAGATCTAAAATTGTCATTACTTCATCTGTATTTTACACTGGAAGATCTAAAATTGTCATTACTGTTGTCATTACTTCATCTGTATTTTACATTGGAAGATCTAAAATTGTCATTACTTCATCTGTATTTTACATTGGAAGATCTAAAACTGCCACTATTTCATCTGTATTTTACACTGAAAGATCCAAAACTGCCACTATTTTATCTGTATTTTACACTGAAAGATCCAAAACTGTCACTATTTCATCTGTGTTTTACACTGAAAGATCCAAAACTGCCACTATTTTATCTGTATTTTACATTGGAAGATCTAAAATTGTCACTATTTCATCTG
>NW_013891697.1:0-626 GCF_000517525.1 Limulus polyphemus
TTCAAACAGGTAGTAACATACCAGTGTCAAAGACCAACATTAAACGACAGTAGATATTAACGACATTTAAACAAGTAGTAACATACCAGTGTCAAATGCCAACATTAAACAACAGTATATATTAACGACATTTAAACAGGTAATAACATACTAGTGTCAAAGGATACCATTAAACAACAGTAGATATTAACGACATTCAAACAGGTAGTAACATACCAATGTCAAAGACCAACATTAAACAACAGTAGATATTAACGACATTTAAACAAGTAGTAACATACCAATGTCAAAGACCAACATTAAACAACAGTAGATATTAATGACATTTAAACAGGAGTAGATATTATCGGCATTTAAACAGGTAGTAACATACCAGTGTCAAATACCAACATTAAACAACAGTAGATATTAACGACATTTAAACAGGTAGTAACATACCAGTGTCAAAGACCTACTGTTGTTTAATGTTGGCCAGCATTTAAACAGGTAGTAACATACCACTGTCAAAGACCAACATTAAACAACAGTAGATATTAACGACATTTAAACAGGTAGTAACATACCAGTGTCAAAGACCAACATTAAACAACAGTAGATATTAACAACATTTAAACAGGTAGTAACTT
>NW_013891698.1:0-271 GCF_000517525.1 Limulus polyphemus
CTCAACAGGCGTCTTCAGAGCATCAATATCAATTGCAACATGTCGGTCGGCCCCTACCATCACAGGTTGTAAAGCTAAAGTCACCTGAACGAAATTTGCTGAACCATCGTTGATACTTACGAACGTTCGAAACATTTCCATAAACTTCTTTGATATTCTTTGTGACTACAGACGTTGTTTCCCTTTTTGTATTCAAATAGCATTACATGCCGAATGTGTATCTCGTCGTGTGACGTCACTATAAGGGATTAGAGTGAACTAAACTTCACAC
>NW_013891699.1:0-270 GCF_000517525.1 Limulus polyphemus
TTCAGTCTCCTCACTTTCTGAATATTAGGAAGCCTTAACCCATACTGTAGGGTTTTTACTTCCCATGTTTTTCTGTCTTTCTGGATATGTTTCCTTCCCAGACATCCTCCCTTTCTGTATCGGGGCATTAATCTGATCCTACATTCCCTTAAAACATATGGTCGATGTTGAAGGTTGGATGTGCTTGCCATTGACGTTTCATGTACCCTTTATCACCCTACCCATCTTCTCCTATATCCAAATCACTTTTTTCTCCCAAAGACCTCAGCA
>NW_013891700.1:0-255 GCF_000517525.1 Limulus polyphemus
GAAGACGTCATGCCGTTTTATATGTTGGAATTTTGTTTGGATGATGTTATTCTTAAAGATATTCCTAGTTTATAATATAATTGAAGACAAAAACAACAACAGAAAAGTCGACACTAACCGAAATTTGGATAAGAGATTATGAAATAACTATTGGGAATTTTGATAAAAGGATCTCTATTTTGAAAGTCTTACATCAAGGGCATCTTTGTATTGAAATATAAAAAAACATTTTTTGAAAATTTCGGAAAAAACATG
>NW_013891701.1:0-272 GCF_000517525.1 Limulus polyphemus
TGGAAGCTAGTATTTGATGATTATGAGATAGCTGGGTTATTAAATTTTACTTTTTTCTTCAGTTTTTACTAATGAAGATTTAAGCAGTATTTTACATCTTGATCAGTTGATAAATGGAAACAAGGTGACTGCATTAATTCTGAGCTGGTTAAGAAAAAATTGGGAAGTTTAAAAAATGATAAGGCTCCTGGGCCAGATAATATTTCTCCAAGGGTTTTGAAGTAGGTCAAAGATTGGATATGTGAGCCACTTGCTACTATTTGTGTCAGTCC
>NW_013891702.1:0-414 GCF_000517525.1 Limulus polyphemus
TTGCCTAACTTGCGTTTTATATCATTCAAATCATTTCTTAAACCTTTAAGAAAATACTAGTCATTATTTACCTTGCGCTCATCCCATGACGTTAAAATCTCTTCCTCCCTTTAGCCAAATATAAGACAAATGTATAAATAATAATTTTTTAAAAAAGGCATAGAAATAGAAAACAGTTTAAATATTAAAACGAATAATCAAATATCACACGCACTATCACATTACCCAGCTTTTTGGACTTCGATCACCTGCATCAGTTGAAAGTAGTGTTACGTCTCCGTGTGTTAATTAATTTTCCGTAACTTCGTTCCGACGAAACTTAAGCGACACAAGTTCTTTACTTAATAAAACTGGTTTATTCTTTCCGAATATAACTCTGCGATACACTTAATCTCAATACTCGCGCTAAAACAA
>NW_013891703.1:0-270 GCF_000517525.1 Limulus polyphemus
AACTAATTGTGTTATAATGTTACTAATTATGTTATAATGTGTCTAATTGTGTTATAATGTTATTCATTGCGTTATAATGTTACTAATTATGTTATAATGTGCCTAATTGTGTTATAATGTTACTCATTGCGTTATAATGTTACTAATTGTGTCATAATGTGCCTAATTGTGTTATAATGTGCCTAATTGTGTTATAATGTGCCTAATTGTGTTATAATGTGCCTAATTGTAGTACAATGTTACTAACTGTGTCATAATGTGTCTAATTGT
>NW_013891704.1:0-267 GCF_000517525.1 Limulus polyphemus
CACTGAACAGGACTTCTAGTGTGACTTGTTACAGATAGTCGGTTCTTCACTCCTCTTTAAAGCATCACTGAACAGGACTTCTAGTGTGACTTGTTACAGATATTCGGTTCTTCACTTCTCTTTAAAGCATCATTGAACAGGACTTCTAGTGTGACTTGTTACAGATAATCGGTTCTTCACTCTACTTTAAAGCATCACTGAACAGGACTTCTAGTGTGACTTGTTACAGGATAGTCGTCTTCACTCCTCTTTAAAGCATCAATGAAC
>NW_013891705.1:0-270 GCF_000517525.1 Limulus polyphemus
GCTGATTTGTTAATAGTTAGTGGACTAAATATTACTGTTTATTTAGTGTTTAGAAGGTTGCTGATTTGTTAATAGTTAGTGGACTAAATATTACTGTTTATTTAGTGTTTAGAAGGTTACTGTTTTGTTAATAGTTAGTGAACTAAATATTGCTATTTATTTAGTGTTTAAAACTTTACTGTTTTGTTAATAGTTAGTGAACTAAATATTACTGTTTATTTAGTGTTTAAAAGGTTGCTGATTTGTTAAAAGTTAGTGGACTAAATATTG
>NW_013891706.1:0-270 GCF_000517525.1 Limulus polyphemus
AGGAAGAGAACAAACATCCAATGGAGTATCTTGGCACTTAACAACAAACCAACCAACCAACCTAGCTCTATTTATCTGAATCGCTGTAGTTCATAGAATTTGTTTTAGAGTAAAGCCATATTGGGCTACTTAGTGTGTCCACTGGCGGGAATTGTACAGTTATCTCTTTCCCACAGAGGGACGTAGTTCATAGAATTTGTTTTAGAGCAAAGCCGTATTGGGCTACTTAATGTGTCCACTGGTGGGAATTGTACAGTTATCTCTTTCCCA
>NW_013891707.1:0-270 GCF_000517525.1 Limulus polyphemus
ATCATCCAAACACGAATTGTTGTTGCGTGGCCACATTCCAGTATCAATCATCCAAACACGAATTGTTGCTGCGTGGCCACATTCTACTATCAATCACCCAAACACGAATTGTTGCTGCGTGGCCACGTTCCATGATCAATCACCCAAACACGAATTGTTGCTGAGTAGCCACGTTCCATGATCAATCACCCAAACACAAATTGTTATTGCGTGGCCACGTTCCATGATCAATCATCCAAACACGAATTGTTGCTGTGTGGCCACGTTCCA
>NW_013891708.1:0-907 GCF_000517525.1 Limulus polyphemus
ATATAAAGTACAGGTAATCTGCTTTATGTGTATATAAAGTACGGGTAATCTGCTGTATATTAGGCTAACAATGCATTATAATTTCCATAATAAAAGTACAGTAATAAAAAATAAGATAAAAAATAATGACATTCCATATATTAAATAGTATAACCAATACTGTTAATGAAGGTAACAATAAATAACATAATATACCTTACTTAAGGAACATAAAAACAAGACAGTTTTATTTTTTTAACAGGATGGTTGGAATTTGGATGTTGTAGAAGCAGTAAATCTAAGTGAGTTTAAGAAAAAGCTTGATAAGTATATGAATGATAAAGGTTGCCTTTAAGATAATTATTACTTTAATTTAGTTTAGAGGATGGAACAGCCGAGATGGACCAACAGGTCCCATGTTGTCCCAAAACATTATGTTATGTTATACTAGGTTTATTTTCTTATAGAAATTTACTTCTACAACAGTAGCTAAAGCCAAAAGATAGTGTTGATGCATCATACTTTTTCATATTTAACAATAAGAATAGTAGGGCGAGGGCACAAAAATATCAATTTTGGCAAGGTAGGAGTCATATTCAGCTACTGTCAATTCAATTTACAGTCTTAAACACCTCAGTCAGATCCCCCTAAGTAGTCTTTTTTCAAGAGAAAACAATTTGCAAGATTTCAGCTTCTCCTCGTATGACAACCCCTCCATCCCAGGCACCATTCTATGAACCCTTTCCAACAATTCAATGTTTTTTCTTAGGTAAGGAGTCCAAGACTGAACACAATATTCTAAATGTGGTCTAACCAGTGACCTATTCAATGAAATTATAATCTCTTTAGACATACATTCAATATTTCTGTAGATATAACTTAAAATCCTATTTACCCTATCAGTAGCAACAGCAAACTGCTTGGATGG
>NW_013891709.1:0-270 GCF_000517525.1 Limulus polyphemus
TTGTGTGATTTCTTTACGAGTTGTCTTGTGACCATGCTCCCATTGTGTGATTTATTTACGAGTTGTCTTTGACCATGCTCCCATTGTGTGATTTCTTTACGAGTTGTCTTGTGACCATGTTCCCACAGTGTGATTTCTTTACAAGTTGTCTTGTGACCATGTTCCCACTGTGTGATTTCTTTACGAGTTGTCTTGTGACCATGTTCCCACAGTATGATTTCTTTACGAGTTGTCTTGTGACCATGTTCCCACAGTATGATTTCTTTACGA
>NW_013891710.1:0-266 GCF_000517525.1 Limulus polyphemus
AATGACTTAGCTATCACTATTCGAATTATACCAATAACTTAGCTATCACTATTCGAATTACACCAATAACTTAACTATCACTATTCGAATTATACCAATGACTTAACTATCACTATTCGAATTATACCAATGACTTAGCTATCACTATTCGAATTACACCAATGACTTACCTATCACTATTCGAATTACACCAATGACTTACCTATCACTATTCGAATTATACCAATGACTTAGCTATCACTATTCGAATTATACCAATAACTTAG
>NW_013891711.1:0-338 GCF_000517525.1 Limulus polyphemus
GGTGCGTGTTGTTATCACACATACAATCCTGTTTAACTTACTAATTATCCAACATAAGGTGCGTGTTGTTATCACACATACAATCCTCTTTCAACTTATCAATTATCCAACATAAGGCGCGTGTTGTTATCACTCATACAATCCTGTTTAACTTACTAATTATCCAACATAAGGTGCGTGTTGTTATCACACATACAATCCTGTTTAACTTACCAATTATCCAACATAAGGTGCGTGTTGTTATCACTCATACAATCCTGTTTAAGTTACTAATTATCCAACATAAGGTGCGTGTTGTTATCACACATACAATCCTGTTTAACTTACTAATTATCCAA
>NW_013891712.1:0-270 GCF_000517525.1 Limulus polyphemus
ATCTTGAAGTTTAGTATTAAGTAATTCCTAAACCTTGACTAGCTTGTCATTATCTTGAAATTTAGTATTAAGTAATCTCTAAACCATGACTAGCTTGTCATTGTCTTGAAGTTTAGTGTTAAGTAATCTCTAAAGATTTATACTGACTAGCTTGTCGTGACCTTGAAGTTTAGTATTAAGTAATCCCTAAACCATGACTAGCTTGTCATTATCTTGAAGTTTAGTATTAAGTAATTCCTAAACCTTGACTAGCTTGTCATGACCTTGAAG
>NW_013891713.1:0-270 GCF_000517525.1 Limulus polyphemus
AACTTAAAACACACTTGATTCAACCAAAATAATTCAACTTAAAACACACTTGACTCAACTAAAATAACTCAACTTAATACACAGTTGATTCAACTAAAATAATTCAACTTAATACACACTTGACTCAACTAAAATAATTCAACTTAAAACACACTTGACTCAACTAAAATAATTCAACTTAAAACACACTTGACTCAACTAAAATAATTCAACTTAATACAAACTTGACTCAACTAAAATAATTCAACTTAACACACAATTCAACTAAAA
>NW_013891714.1:0-270 GCF_000517525.1 Limulus polyphemus
TATATAGAATATCACACCTACTGGACACTTTCTTCCACTTATCAATATTTTATATAGAATATCACACCTACTGACACTTTCTTCCAGTTATCAATATTTTATATAGAATATCACATCTACTGGCACTTTCTTCCACTTATCAATATTTTATATAGAATATCACACCTACTGACACTTTCTTCCAGTTATCAATATTGTATATAGAATATCACACCTACTGGCACTTTCTTCCAGTTATCAATATTCTATATAGAATATCACACCTACTGG
>NW_013891715.1:0-270 GCF_000517525.1 Limulus polyphemus
ATATGTTGTTTGTTTTAAGGTATGTTGATATCAAAACTACCTTCCTATAGTTTATATGTTGTTTGTTTTATATGTTGATATCAAAAATACCTTCCTATAATTTATATGTTGTTTGTTTTATGGTATGTTGATATCAAAACTACCTTCCTATAGTTTATATGTTGTTTGTTTTATGGTATGTTGATATCAAAACTACCATCCTATAGTTTATATGTTGTTTGTTTTATGGTATGTTGATATCAAAACTATCTTCCTATAGTTTATATGTTG
>NW_013891716.1:0-456 GCF_000517525.1 Limulus polyphemus
TTGTTACTCTGCATGATTCTACCATGTACGTTATTTTGCTGTAAAACTTGGAAAGAATGTCTACTTTCTTACAGCTTCATCACGTTTACATTGTTACTCTGCATGATTCTAGTATATACGTTATTTTGCTGTAAAACTTGTAAAGAATGTCTACCTTCTTACAGCTTCATCATATTTACATTGTTACTCTGCATGATTCTAGTATATACGTTATTTTGCTGTAAAACTTGTAAAGAATGTCTACTTTCTTACAGCTTCATCACGTTTACATAACGTATATGGTAGAATCATGCAGAGTAACAATGTAAATTTTACAGCAAAAATTCTTTACAAGGAAGCTGTAAGAAAGTAGACATCACGTTTACATTGTTACTCTGCATGATTCTAGTATATACGTTATTTTGCTGTAAAACATGTAAAGAATGTCTACTTTCTTACAGCTTCATCACATTTACA
>NW_013891717.1:0-269 GCF_000517525.1 Limulus polyphemus
CGCTAAAAACCGGGTTTCGATAGCCGTATTGGGCAGAGCACAGATAGCCCATTGTGCAGCTTTGTGCTTAATTACAAACAACCAAATACAAAAATTCTCCACAGTATTATATTTAACATCTGTTTAACAGTATTATCATCTATATAAGTTGTATCAGTTTTGAGCCTCAATACTTTTGTCATCAGCTTAAAAGAAGTTGAATTGCACTGAAGGCTCTCGATAAAATCAGGTTTGATTTATAGTTGTTGTTTTTAAGTTATTTACTTAAA
>NW_013891718.1:0-349 GCF_000517525.1 Limulus polyphemus
TGACAGGATATAAGACATTAAAGGTTAGTGTTTTACTTAGACTGACAGGATATAAGACATTAAAGGTTAGTATTTTTAATTAGACTGACAGGATACAATACATTAAAGGTTAGTGTTTTACTTAGACTGACAGGATATAAGACATTAAAGGTTAGTATTTTTAGTTAGACTGACACGATACAACACATTTAAGGTTAGTGTGTTAGTTAGACTGACAGGATATAAGACATTAAAGGTTAGTGTTTTAGTTAGTTTGACAAGATACAACACATTAAAGGTTAGTGTTTTAGTTAGATTGACAGGCTACAACACATTAAAGGTTAGTGTTTTAGTTAGACTGACAGGATAT
>NW_013891719.1:0-270 GCF_000517525.1 Limulus polyphemus
CGGTAACTAGAGTTACACCTTGGTGTTCGTGGAGTTGTTGTACCAAGTAAGGCTAACGATGAGTATGATGGTTATAAATTCGGTAACTATAGTTACACTTAGGTGTTTATGGAGTAGTTGTACCAAGTAAGGCTAATGATGAGTATGGTGGTTATAAATTCTGTAACTAGAGTTACACCTATGTGTTCATGGAGTAGTTGTACCAAGTAAAGCAAAAGATGAGTATGATGGTTATAAATTCGGTAACTAGAGTTACACATAGGTATTCGA
>NW_013891720.1:0-271 GCF_000517525.1 Limulus polyphemus
GATGAAAGGATATCCATTTTGGGAGTCTTACATCAAGGGCTTCTTTGTATTGAAATATGAGGAAAAACAAATTTTTTTCAAAATTTGAGCAAAAACATGAGCTATAACCTTGGCTTTTCGGTGAAAATATGAATTTTTTTGGAAAATATAAAAAAGTGCTTTTTGGACGAAAAATTAATAGGAAAATATCGGATGGTGCTTATTTTCTCGGAAAACTAAAGATTGAGACATCATAGCATTAACTAAAAATAATATGCGATGTGAAATTTAT
>NW_013891721.1:0-984 GCF_000517525.1 Limulus polyphemus
CAGTGTTACATGGTAATAAACTGTTAGTATTTAACAGTTTATTACCATATAACACTGATAGGTTATTACCATGTACTAACAGTTTATTACTAACTGTTTATTACCATGTAATACTAATAGTTTATTACAATGTAACTGTTACATGGTAATAAACTGTTAGTATTACATGGTAATAAACTATTTGTGTTACATGGTAATAAACAGTTAGTGTTACATGGTAATAAACTGTTAGTGTTACATGGTAATAAGACTAACAATTTATTACCATGTAACACTAACAGTGTAACACTGATAGTTTAAAAAATGTAACACTTATAGTTTATTACCGTGTAACACTAATAGTTTATTACCATTTAACACTAATAGCTTATTACCATGTAACACTAACAGTTTATTACCATGTAACACTGATAGGTTATTACCATGTAACACTGATAGGTTATTACCATGTAACACTAAAAGTTTATTACCATGTAACACTAACTGTTTATTACCATGTGACACTGATAGGTTATTACCATGTAACACGAATAGTTTATTACCATGTAACATTGTAATAAACGATTAGTGTCACATGGTGATAAACTGTTAGTGTTACATGGTAATAAACTGTTAGTGTTAATTACCATGTAACACTGATAGGTTATTACCATGTAACACTAATAGTTTAATACCATGCACTAACAGTTTTAACACTAACAGTTTATTACCATGTAACACTGATAGGTTATTAACATGTAATTATTACCATGTAACACTAACAGTTTATTACCATGTAACACTGATAGGTTATTACCATGGCTATTAGTGTTACATGGTAATAACCTATCAGTGTTACATGGTAATAAACTGTTAGTATTTAACAGTTTATTACCATATAACACTGATAGGTTATTACCATGTAGTTTATTACCATAGCACTAATAGTTTATTACCATGTAACACTAAAGGTTATTACCATGCAGTGTTACATGGTAATAAACT
>NW_013891722.1:0-270 GCF_000517525.1 Limulus polyphemus
ACAAACACTAAGTTACAATTCAACAAAGTCTCTTAAATTTACGGGACGTATCTTCCTCCGTACTGGTCTCCGTCTCGTTGGCTTCTGCTTCATATGGGGTTCATCTGCTTCATCAGGAAATGTTCTATCATCGATAACAGTCACATCAGTGGTAGTAACTTCATCAAGAGCTTCACCGTTTCCCTTCTCAAAACTGAGTAGAGTTACTTCTTTGACAGTGGCTTCTTCAGGTGGCACGTATTCAGCAGTGTCATTTATTCTGTTGTCCAC
>NW_013891723.1:0-270 GCF_000517525.1 Limulus polyphemus
TGCTGTTTCGTGGCATATTTTCTAACTCGCACCACTCCACTAACTCTGAGTCAGATTGTTATTCGGATCGGATTCTGGAGGAAAAAATTCCAACCTTTTATGCTTCTGGTATCACCGTTTTATGTTTAGCTTTCAATTGAGATACGAGCGATTTCATTTGCTATTCGGTGGGGAAGGTCGAAGTATCACGATAGTCAGCAGTAGGTTGAGCAGACAGAAACACTTTGAAAGCAGCTACAGGCATAATTTTGTACTCGGCTTGCTGCACAA
>NW_013891724.1:0-271 GCF_000517525.1 Limulus polyphemus
ACGTTCTATTCTCTTTATTAATGTTCTACATAAACGTTCTATTTTCTTTACTAGTGTTCTACCTAAAGGTTCTTTTCCCTTTACTAGTGTTCTACCTAAGGATTCTTATCTCTTTACTAGTGGTTTACCTAAAGGTTCTTATCCCTTTACTAGTGTTCTACCTAAAGGTTCTTATCTCTTTACTAGTGTTCTACCTAAAGGTTCTTATCTCTTTACTAGTCTTCTACCTAAAGGTTCTTATCCCTTTACTAGTGTTCTACCTAAGGGTTCT
>NW_013891725.1:0-296 GCF_000517525.1 Limulus polyphemus
CTCTAGCTTCATGTTATCAATCTTGCGACTTTTGTAGGTCCATTTTGTTACTACTTTATTGGCTTTCTGAAAGAGTATGTGTACTGCAGTGAAGCTTTTTGATATTGCTCTGCTATAGATTTCTTGCTATCAGAGGATTCTAAATTGATGGATCTTAACCTTTTTTGCTATGTATATTCACTAGTTCGTTCCACAGTATCATGGAAGTTTCAACTTCCTACGATGCGTTTTAAGGGAGTTATTGAAGGTTTTGCGTTTTGTACCAGTACTTCATATAAATGGGACTAATCTTTTTG
>NW_013891726.1:0-269 GCF_000517525.1 Limulus polyphemus
CCCTTATATTGTATCATGTTAGAAATAGTTTATCACCTAGTGGTCGGTATCAAGTCACCCTTATATTGTATCATGTTAGAAAGAGTTTATCACCTAGTGGTCGGTAGCAAGTCACCCCTTATATTGTATCATGTTAGAAATAGTTTATCACCTAGTGGTCGGTAGCAAGTCACTCCTTATATTGTATCATGTTAGAAATAGTTTATCACCTAGTGGTCGGTATCAAGTCACCCCTTATATTGTATCATGTTGGAAATAGTTTATCACCT
>NW_013891727.1:0-270 GCF_000517525.1 Limulus polyphemus
CAGGTATACTCTCATCTAGGTGAAAGTCTTCCACTGGTATACTCTCATCTAGGTGAAAGTATTCCACTGGTATGCTCTCATCTAGGTGAAAGTCTTCCACAGGTATATTCTCATCTAGGTGAAAGTCTTCCACAGGTATACTCTCATCTAGGTGAAAGTCTTCCACTGGTATACTCTCATCTAGGTGAAAGTATTCCACTGGTATGCTCTCATCTAGGTGAAAGTCTTCCACAGGTATATTCTCATCTAGGTGAAAGTCTTCCACTGGTA
>NW_013891728.1:0-272 GCF_000517525.1 Limulus polyphemus
CTATCAAATGACGTATTGTATAATGTTGTGTTCTGAATGGGTAACCGTCAATTTCACTCGGAGTAGCAACATCATTCCCGTGGGAAAGTTAAAGACTAGCTTGCATGAATTTGTAACGGCTCTTGTGGCAAATTTAGAAAGTCAGGAAAATTTTTAAAAGTAAGTGAATTTGTCTACTTTTTGCATGTCATTAGTCTATATTCTTTGGTGTATTATTTAATTAAATAAAAATTGTTAAGTGTTTTACTATAATCACTAAAACAAAAATCACG
>NW_013891729.1:0-269 GCF_000517525.1 Limulus polyphemus
TGATGGTTTGCTATTTGGTGGGGCATCAAAGGAGTAATTCATTTCGAACTCCTCAATCCACAGCGAACTGTCAATGCAGAGATCTATAGTCAGCAACTGGAACGTTTAAATCAAGCCCTTCATTAGAAACGCCCTTCACTCGTCAATCGGAAAGGTGTTTTTCTTCTACACGACAATGCACGTCCACATGTGACACGTTTGTTGCAACACAAGATTATGGAGTTGGGTTGGGAAGTTCTCCCCCCACCCACCATATTCTCCAGATATGG
>NW_013891730.1:0-269 GCF_000517525.1 Limulus polyphemus
CACTAGTATGTTACGACAGCAGGGGTCACATGACAAGTATTCTAGAAGATTTGCTAGTGTGTTACGACAGCGGAAGTCAAGTGACGCTGGTAGCACGTGTTGAGAGTCTTAGAAGTTTCTAGAACAGGCAGTATTATCGAATATAAGTGCGCTAGACAGTGGGAGAGAGAGATGGAGGGGAGACGAAGCAGAGTAGGCAACCAAGGACAGCGATTACGGTCGGCGGGAACCGAGGATAGCAGATACAGAGATCGGAACTATAGTTGGCG
>NW_013891731.1:0-271 GCF_000517525.1 Limulus polyphemus
ACCTACAACATCTGTATAAAGATATTTAGTGACAATAAACATTGTTTGGTATCAAACTACCTACAACATCTCAATTGGTTTGTGGTAGAAAGTAAGGTTTAAGGTACTATAGTACAACATGGTATCATTCTGTACAGAACACTGTAATATAATAAAGCATTAAGTAATTATTATAGTGGTAAAAGTAAGGTTTAAGGTACTATAGTTACAACATAGTATCATTCTGTACAGAACACTTTAATATAATATAGCATTAATTAGTTATTATAGT
>NW_013891732.1:0-272 GCF_000517525.1 Limulus polyphemus
AGTGATCCCTCTCTTATAAAGGCAGTGAAACCCCTAACTTCTCTGCCAGATTATAGTGATCCTTCCCTTATAAAGGCAGTGAAACCCCCTAACTTCTCTGCCAGATTATAGTGATCCTTCCCTTATAAAGGCAGTGAAACCTCTAACTTCTTTGCCAGGTTATAGTGATCCTTCCCTTATAAAGGCAATGAAACCCCCTAATTTCTCTGCCAGATTATAGTGACCCCTCCCTTATAAAGGCAGTGAAACCCCTAACTTCTCTGCCAGATTAT
>NW_013891733.1:0-265 GCF_000517525.1 Limulus polyphemus
CAGAGGTTGAACTAACCAGGTGCCATCAAGCTGAAGTCAAGCCGATTGAAAGAGTTGATGATGGTGAGGTGGAACTAAATATAGATATCAAAGCAGAACAGGAGAAAGACCAAGATTTGAAGCCAATAATTGATTTTCTAAAAGCAAGTGTTTTGCGCCCTGCTTGGGAGAAGTGTCTAGTCTAAGCCCTGTGACAAAGAACTATTGGGCACAATGGGACCAGTTGAAACTTGAAGATGGTATTCTTCTCCAGAGATGGGAAACT
>NW_013891734.1:0-269 GCF_000517525.1 Limulus polyphemus
GAATCTTTTGAATTTTTTCTTAAGGTTCGCCCCAATTTTTCGCGTTTACTTTCAAAATTCTAGATTATTAGTTTTAGTTTTACGATTTTTGTGGTCGTTTTATTTTACTCTTTTTATGGCTTATTGAAATTGTATTGTTACTGTACTGAAGCTTTTTGTTACCGATTGTTACTCGATTTCTTGTTACCAGAGGGTCCTGAATTGATTGTTCTTAACCAAATTTGGTATGTAGGCACATTTTATCGTTGCGCAGTTACATGAAGAGTTTC
>NW_013891735.1:0-267 GCF_000517525.1 Limulus polyphemus
TGGAGTTTTCCCATATTCCTTAGATGTTTACATAATGTTTCTTGAGAGACATGTAATTGTAGGGCCATATCACGAGAGTGTTGCCTTGGGTTAGACCCAATAAGCGTCTAAAGAGCATTAATATCAATGTCGGCTCCTGCCATCACAGAGTTTGTATTTAAACAACATTACACGCTGAATGTGTGTCTTGTCGTGTGCCATCACTATAAGGGATTAGAATATACTAAACTTTAGACATTATATAGGCTACATTAACGTGACGTATAA
>NW_013891736.1:0-416 GCF_000517525.1 Limulus polyphemus
GTCTCTTATGAAACAACACGTAAACATCTTAGGAATATGGGAAAGAAATAAGGTGTTTGGGTGTCTCAGTGTTTCGATGATCATCGTTTCCAACGTGTGAACGTTGCTTCGTCTCTTATGGCGCGTAATGGTCGTGAACCATTTTTGACAGAACTGTCATCGGTGATGAAAAATCGATTCTCTATGCGAATATTAAACACCAAAAACAACGGTTCAGTCCTAGACAAAAAATACTTGTGACCCCAAATCTTGGACTCCATCCGCAAAAAGTGCTGTTTTTCATTTGGTGGGAAATCAAAGGAGTAATTCATTTCGAACTCCTCAATCCACAGCGAACTGTCAATGCAGAGATATATAGTCAGCAACTGGAACGTTTAAATCAAGCCCTTTATCAGAAACGCCCTTCACTCGTCAAT
>NW_013891737.1:0-270 GCF_000517525.1 Limulus polyphemus
ATAGTACACTATGTAGAGTATTTACTGCACCAAAGATAAGTACAATATGTAGAATATTTAATACACCAGGGATAATGTACAGTATGTCGAGTAGTTAGTACACTTGGGATAGGGTACATTATGTAGAGTATTTACAACACCAGGGATAGGGTACACTATGTAGAGTATTTACTGCACCAGGGAATGGGTACACTACGTAGAGTATTTACTGCATCAGGAATAGGGTACAGTATGTAGAGTATTTACTGCACCAAGGATATAGTACACTAT
>NW_013891738.1:0-270 GCF_000517525.1 Limulus polyphemus
TGTCTTTGGGTGCCTCACGAACTCCCCGATGATCATCGTTTCCAACGTGTGAACGTTGCTTCGTCTCTTCTGTCGCATAATGCGAGTGAACCATTTTTGTACAGAATGGTCACCAGTGATGAAAAGTGAAATCTATATGCTAATAGTAAACGCCTAAACAATGGCTCAGTCCTAAACAAAAACCACTTCCGACTCCAAAACCTGAAATCCATCCGCAGAAAGTGATGCTTTACATTTGGTGGGACATCAAAGGAGTAATTCATTTCGAAC
>NW_013891739.1:0-270 GCF_000517525.1 Limulus polyphemus
TATATATTTCGTACCAATTTTGTTCGTTACACGTCATATATATACAGTGCATATGGTAATACAACTATATATTTCGTACCAATTTTGTTCGTTACACGTCACATATATACAGTGCATATGGTAATACAACTATATATTTCGTACCAATTTTGTTCGTTACACGTCATATATATACAGTGTATATGGTAATACAACTACATATTTCGTACCAATTTTGTTCGTTACACGTCACATATATACAGTGCATATGGTAATACAACTACATATTTC
>NW_013891740.1:0-267 GCF_000517525.1 Limulus polyphemus
TTAGTTCTTATCTACAGTAATATCAATTGAGGTACAGCTCAATCGTACCAGTTCCTTCATTCGTAAACCCAAACACAGCAGCAATTACACTTTAGGAGGGCGTCTACTTCTATCATAAACCCATATATGATAGCAAATTTAGTTTAGGAGGAAATATCCTTCATTCGTAAACCAAAAACACAGCAGTAATTACACTTTAGGAGGGCGTCTACTTCTATCATAAACCCATATATGACAGCAACTTTAGTTTAGGAGGAAATATCCTTC
>NW_013891741.1:0-268 GCF_000517525.1 Limulus polyphemus
GAAAGATTCCATTGATGTAAGACTTTCAAAATAGAGATTCTTTTATGAAAATTCCCAATAGTTTTTTCATAATCTCTTATCAAAATTTCGGTTAGTGTCGATTTTACTGCTGTTGTTTTTTTGTCTTCATTTGTATTATAAACAAAGAAGAGCTTTAAGAATAACATCATTCAATCAAAATTCCAACATATAAAAGGCCATGACGTCTTCATATCTAATAAACTCCACCTTTTGGATTGTTTTTGTCTGAGTTTGGGAAAGTTAATTT
>NW_013891742.1:0-266 GCF_000517525.1 Limulus polyphemus
GGTTCTTAAAATCAGCTATGATTGGTTGATTCTTAAAATCAGCTATGACTGGTTGGTTCTTAAAATCAACTATGATTAGTTGGTTCTTAAAATCAACTATGATTGGTTGGTTCTTAAAATCAACTATGATTAGTTGGTTCTTAAAATCAGCTATGATTAGTTGGCTCTTAAAATCAACTATGATTAGTTGGTTCTTAAAATCTAGCTAAGATTAGTTGGTTCTTAAATACAGCTATGATTGGTTGTATTACTTAAAATCAGCTATG
>NW_013891743.1:0-270 GCF_000517525.1 Limulus polyphemus
AAGACACAAGATTTAACGATACTGTGTAACTGTCAATAAGAAGACACAAGATTTTAACGATTACTGTGTACTGTCAATAAGAAGACACAAGATTTAACAATACTGTGTACTGTCAGTAAGAAAACACAAGATTTAACAATAATTTGTCCTTTCAATAAGAGGACACAATATTTAACGATACTGTGTACTGTCAATAAGAAGACACAATATTCAACGGTAATGTGAACTGTCAGTAAGAAAACACAAGATTTAACAATAATGTGTCCTGTC
>NW_013891744.1:0-270 GCF_000517525.1 Limulus polyphemus
ATTGTTACAATAAATTTGTTTGTTTATTGTTAAGCACAAAGCGATTGGTTATCTGTGCTGTGCCCACCACTGGTATCGAAACTCGGGTCTAGCGTTATATGTCAGCAGACTTACCACTGTGCCACCGAGGGGCGTTATGATAAATATGGATATGCTATACAAGTAAAATGTCAAAATAACTGGGACCGGCATGGCCAGGTGGATAAGGCGCTCGACTCGCAATGTGCGGGTCGCGGGTTCGAATCCCCATCCCACCAAACATGCTCGCTC
>NW_013891745.1:0-270 GCF_000517525.1 Limulus polyphemus
CATAATTCTAGTGTATGAACCATGACTTCCAATAAACGTATTTAAACTATATAACATAATTCTAGTGTATAAACCATGACTTCCAATAAACGTATTTAAACTATATAACATAATTTTAGTGTATAAACCATGACTTCCAATAAACGTATTTAAACTATATATATATAACATAATTCTAGTGTATAAACCATGACTTCCAATGGACGTATTTAAACTATATATAACATAATTCTAGTGTATGAACCATGACTTCCAATGAACGTATTTAAA
>NW_013891746.1:0-267 GCF_000517525.1 Limulus polyphemus
CTTTAACTAACATCTAAATTAAACCATTAAATAAAATTTAAAACACGACATTTTCTGAAAATGATTCCATTGTTCAAATAAGTTATTACGACATCATTGAAATTAATTCAATGTCTATCAGTAAGTCATTTTATATAATGAACAGCCGGTAGAAAAATTTCTCAAGTACAGACTATGATATTAAAAATATATATGTCAACTTAGGATCATGTTATTTACAAATTAAGCCCAAAGTGTGGGGATCAGTTGAATAAATGAATTAGAAAA
>NW_013891747.1:0-270 GCF_000517525.1 Limulus polyphemus
AAGCTATGCATGTTTTTAAATATAAACTCAATCTAAACAACGTTCATATTAAAATAAATACATAACCGCAAATTCGTTACACTATCCAGTTGCGTGTGTGCAGGCGCGTGCGCATCTTTTTAATGAGGCAAGCTAGTGAAGAACCACATAGAAAAGAACTGGTTCCTTATATTACAAATATAAATCACAGACACTCAGACAATATACAGGTTATACTTTTATGCTAAAATGATTTCAGAATACATACACTAATAACCGTCAACCTGCGGG
>NW_013891748.1:0-259 GCF_000517525.1 Limulus polyphemus
AGTAAGAAGACACAAGATTTAACGATACTGTGTACTGTCAATAAGAAGACACAATATTCAACGATAATGTGTACTGTCAAGTAAGAAGACACAAGATTTCAACGATAATGTGTCCTGTCAATAAGAAGACACAAGATTTAAAGATACTGTGTACTGTCAATAGGAAGACACAAGATTTAACGATACTGTGTACTGTCAATAGAAGGCACAAGATTTAACGATACTGTGTACTGACTATAAGAAGACATAAGATTTAACG
>NW_013891749.1:0-270 GCF_000517525.1 Limulus polyphemus
GTGGAGCAGAGGCCAATTTTTCCTTCAACGTCTTGAAGGAATGCTGGCAAGAAACTGTCCATTCAAACTTTTGGCCTTTTTTAGTCAAATCATGTAGTGGAGCGGCTATCGTTGCAAAGTCCTTCACAAATTTGCGGTAGCAAGTACAAAGTCCCAAGAAACTTCTTAGCTCGCCCACATTGTCTGGTGTTGGCCAGTCATGCACTGCTTTCACCTTATCAGGATCAGTTTGTACACCATTCTCACTAACAATGTGGCCTAAGTAAAGTA
>NW_013891750.1:0-684 GCF_000517525.1 Limulus polyphemus
CGACAAAATATATTGGAAAACTGACTAAAACGACCCATATCAATGTCAAGAAAATCTAGTGGAAGGAAGATTAAAAGACCGATATAACAGTCGACAAAATATAGTTTAAGAAGGATTAAAAATACCATTAGAAAGACAATAAAATATAGCGTAAGAAACACTAAAAATACTTCTATCAAAGTCGAAAATATCTAGTCGAAAAAGGCCTAAAAAGACTGTTATGAAAGTCGACAAAATCGAGTGGACGAAAACTAAAAACATGTTTTCAAAAGTTCGTTTTCCACTAGATTTTCTTGACAAAAAGACCCTTATAAATGTCAACAAAATCTGGAGGAAGGAAGAGGCTGTTATAACGGATTTTCAGTTTTCAACCATATTTGGTCGAGGGTCGTTTTAGTTATTCAATGTCAACAAAATCTAGTGGAAGGAAGATTGAAAGACTTTCATAACTGTCTTTTTAGGCCTTCTTAGACTAGAAATTTTCGACTTTGATAGAAGTATTTTTAGTGTTTCTTACGCTATATTTTATTGTCTTTCTAATGGTATTTTTAATCCTTCTTAAATTATATTTTGTCGACTGTTATATCGGTCTGTTTTTAGTTTTCGTCTACTCGATTTTTTCCCGTTTCAAGGTCAAAAATATCTAGTGGAAAACTGACTAAAAGGACCCTTATCAATGTCAAC
>NW_013891751.1:0-270 GCF_000517525.1 Limulus polyphemus
TGTAAATTTTGCGAAATACGTCGAAATGTTGGAGAAAGGACTCTTGCCACTTTATTCCTCGGGTTTCGTGGACAAGGACACAACGTTGTTCCAGGAAGATGGAGCACCGTGCCACACTGCTAGAAACACCCAAAAGTGACAGGAAGAAAATGGTATCCAGAAGTTGCCCTGGCTGACCCAATCTCCTGACTTGAACCCCATCGAAAACCTCTGGGCCATACTCGACCGGCAAGTCAAGAAGCAACCAAAAAAACCAACTTCGAAGAGCGA
>NW_013891752.1:0-268 GCF_000517525.1 Limulus polyphemus
TTATTGACAGTACACAGTATCGTAAATCTTGTGTCTTCTTATTGACAGTACACAGTATCGTTAAATCTTGTGTCTTCTTATTGACAGTACACAGTATCGTTAAATCTTGTGTCTTCTTATTGACAGTACACACTATCGTTAAATCTTGTGTCTTCTTATTGACAGTACACAGTATCGATAAATCTTGTGTCTTATTATTGACAGTACACAGTATCGTTAAATCTTGTGTCTTCTTATTGTCAGTACACAGTATCGTTATATCTTGTGT
>NW_013891753.1:0-270 GCF_000517525.1 Limulus polyphemus
ACAAAAACCACTTCCAACCCCAAAACTTGAACGTGATTCTTTGAATTTGGTGGGGCATCAAAGGAGTAATTCATTTCGAACTCCTCACTCCACAGGGAACTGTCAATGCAGAGATCTATAATCAGCAACTGGAACATTTAAATCAAGCCCTTAATCAGAAACCCTCTTCACTAGTCAATCGGAAAGGTATTCTTCTCTACGACAATGCATGTCCACATGTTGCGCATTCGACGCAACACAAGATTATGGAGTTGGGTTGGGAAGTCTTTT
>NW_013891754.1:0-270 GCF_000517525.1 Limulus polyphemus
CCAATAACTGTCCAAAGCTCAATAACCCTCCAGCACTCAATAACTCTCCTGCATCCAATAACCCTCCTGCATCCAATAACTGTCCAAAGCTCAATAACTCTCCTGCATCCAATAACCCTCTAGCAACCTATAACCCTCCTGCATCCAATAACTGTCCAAAGCTCAATAACCCTCCAGCACTCAATAACTCTCCTGCATCCAATAACCCTCTAGCAACCTATAACCCTCCTGCATCCAATAACTGTCCAAAGCTCAATAACCCTCCTGCAT
>NW_013891755.1:0-303 GCF_000517525.1 Limulus polyphemus
GTAAAGAGTAGCCCAAGAGTTGGCGGTGGGTGATGATGACTAGCTGCCTTCCCACTGCAAAATTAGGGACGGCTAGCGCAGATAACCCTCGTGTAGCTTTGCGCGAAAGTAAAAACAAAATCCTTTTTTCTGACTGTAGTATTTCTCTTTACCAACTACTCTTTCTTTTGAAATATACCGCGATCATATTATGATTTTTCATCAATAAAATATAATAAATGCCATTTAGAGCTTTATTTTTAAAGATCGCTCGTTGTTATTTTATCCCCTTGGTTAAATTGCAATACGTAACGGAACGAGCCT
>NW_013891756.1:0-269 GCF_000517525.1 Limulus polyphemus
CTTGTCCCCCTGTACAAAGCTGACTTCAATAGATCTCTTATCATAAGTTAACTTCATCGAATCAGCAGACGTTTTCAAGTTTCAACGCACTTGATGATGGATATCATCCATCCTTTCCAATAACACTTTCACAAACTCTGACACATTCTCAGACAACTCTTCATAAGGTGGGCGTCCTGTTAACAGATCCACTGGCAACCGAAGTTCCTGACCAAACATCAACTTTGCTGGAGTGTATCCAGTGGTTTCATGCTCTGCTGTCCTATAGG
>NW_013891757.1:0-301 GCF_000517525.1 Limulus polyphemus
GTTAAACAATCATGGGATTGACGCAACACAACTTCCCGTAACTTTCTCGGTATAATCGTTTGCCAAGTCGTCACTTTCCCATCTGTAGTTTCCCATCTCCGGACAAGAATACCATCTGCAAGCTTTAATTGGTCCCATTGCACCCAGCAGTGCTTTGTCACAGGGCTTAGACTAGACACCTTCTCCCAAGCAGGGCGCGAAACACTTGCTTTTAAAAAATCAATTATTGGCTTCAAATCTTGATCTTTCTCCTGCTCTGCTTTAATATCTATACCTGGTTCCACTTCGTCATCATCAACTT
>NW_013891758.1:0-270 GCF_000517525.1 Limulus polyphemus
TTATCCCATCAGACTGTGGTGCAGTGGCGTTGTCCTGATGTTTCGGATGCCAAACAACTTGCAGCATTCTTGGAACACAGCTGATTCAAAGTTACGGCCTTGATCTGAATGCAGTTCATATGGCATACCAAACCTGAAGAAGAAGTCACTAATAGCCGAAGCTACAGTTGTAGCTTCCTGATTTGGTATTGCATATGCCTCCGGCCACTTGGTGAAATAATCCATCACCACACAAATATACTAGTTTCCAGCACGAGTTTGGGGCAGAGG
>NW_013891759.1:0-270 GCF_000517525.1 Limulus polyphemus
TTCAGTATTGCAGATGCAATCGTTATGGATCGTGTAATATATACACTCTTGTAAAGTTAATCGTAACAGATAATATATTCACTCTTGTAGAGTTAATCGTTATGGATAATATATTCACTCTTGTTGAGTTAATACTAATGGATAATATATTCACTCTTATAGAGTTAATCCTAATGGATAATATATTAACTATTCTATAATTAATTCTAAAGGATAATGTATTCACTCTTCTGGAGTTAATCGAAATGGATAATATATTCACTATTGTAG
>NW_013891760.1:0-270 GCF_000517525.1 Limulus polyphemus
CTTCTTACAGATATATATATGATACTTCTTGAAAATAAGTAAAGAAAAATATGTACTAATGTTTTTGCTTATCAGTAAATAACAGTATAGAGAAAACAATTTAATTTTCATTGTAAAACCTGTATGTATCAATATTGATTTATTGAAACTCTAAACAAGGAAAATGAAGAACTCCAATTTTTTCCGTTTTGAGCCTTCAGCTTTATATAAGTTTATAGTGTGCGTTACACCAAAGACACTACACACACATATATATATATTTATTAAAGT
>NW_013891761.1:0-299 GCF_000517525.1 Limulus polyphemus
TGTAACTCTAGTTACTGAATGTGTAACCCATACTCATCTTTAGCGTTATTTGGTACAACTCTAGTTACCGAATTTATAACCACCATACTCATCTTTAGCTTTACTTGGCACAGCTACTCCATTAACACCTAGGTGTAACTCTAGTTACTGAATGTGTAACCCATACTCATCTTTAGCGTTATTTGGTACAACAACTCCACGAACACCTAGGTGTAGCTCTAGTTCCCTAATTTATAACACCATACTCATCTTTAGCCTTACTTGGCACAACTACTCCATGAACACCTAGGTGTAACTCT
>NW_013891762.1:0-270 GCF_000517525.1 Limulus polyphemus
ATGAGAATGTTGGTTATAAGTTCTGTAACTAGAGTTACACAAAGGTGTTCATCGAGTACTTGTACCAAGTAGAGCTAAAGATGAGTATGGTGATTATAAATTCGGTAACTAGAGTTACACCTAGGTATTCGTGGAGTTGTTGTACCAAATAACTCTAAAGATGAGTATGGTGGTTAGAAATTCGGTAACTAGAGTTACACCTAGGTGTTCATGGAGTATTTGTACCAAGTAAGGCTAAAGATGAGAATGGTGGTTATAAATTCTGTAACT
>NW_013891763.1:0-268 GCF_000517525.1 Limulus polyphemus
GAAACAATATTCGTCGATAATGTGTACCGTCAGTAAGAAAACACAAGATTTATCAATACTGTGTTCTGTCAATAAGAAGACACAAGATTTATAAATACTGTGTACTATTAATAAGAAGACACACGATTTAGCAATACTGTGTACTATCTATGAAAAGAACCAAGATTTAACGATACTGTGTACTGTCAATAAGAAGACACAAGATTTAACGATACTGTGTACTATCAATAAGAAGACACAAGATTTAACAAATCTATGTACTGTCAAT
>NW_013891764.1:0-270 GCF_000517525.1 Limulus polyphemus
ACAACATATACTGCATGTTCTGCACCATTCTTCCATATTTTTGTAAACGATATCCTTTAGAATCCGTTCGTCTGTCTTGTATGCAGTGGAGAACTGGACCTTATCGTGAAAAACAGCCCTGCTAAAAAGACAACAGATCTACAGCAAGTGAACGTCATTTACGAGTACAAGTGTAATAAAGGAGACTTCGAGCTCCTGGCAAATGCCTCCTACATCGGAATGACTACCACAACCCTGTCAAGACGCCTAACAATGCACCTACAAAATGGA
>NW_013891765.1:0-269 GCF_000517525.1 Limulus polyphemus
CACTGCAGTACACATACGCTTTCAGAAAAGCCATAAAAGATTAACATAAAACGACCACAAAAGGTGCAAAAATGACAATAGAAAGGCTAGAATTTTGCATGTAAATACGCAAGTATGCAACGAACGATCATACAAAATTTGGAGATGATCCGTCCAAATGGAACGACGTACTGGTACAAAACGCAAAACGTTCCATAACTCCTTTAAAACAAACAGTAGGAAGGTAAAACTCTGCATATTACTACGCAACGATAAAGTGTAAATACATA
>NW_013891766.1:0-584 GCF_000517525.1 Limulus polyphemus
CGTTGCGTAGTAATATGCAGAGTTTTACCTTCATACTGTTTGTTTTAAAGGACGTTATGGAAGGTTTTGCGTTTTGTACCAGTACGTCGTTCCATTTGGACGGATCATCTCCAAATTTTGTATGAACGTTCGTTGCATACTTGCGTATTTTCATGCAAAATTCTGGCCTTCTATTGTCCTTTTTGCGACTTTTGTGGTCGTTTTATGTTACTCGTTTATTGGGTTTTCTGAAAGCGTATGTGTACTGCAGTGAAGCTTTTGGTTTTCTGCAAGAAATCGAAAAACAATTTACCAGAGGGTCCTAAATTGATGATTATCACCAAATTTGGTTTGTAGGTACACTTTAACGGTGCGTAGTAATATGCAGAGTTTTACCTTCCTACTGTTTGTTTTAAAGGAGTTATGGAAGGTTTTGCGTTTTGTACCAGTACATCGTTCCATTTGGACGGATCATCTCCAAATTTTGTATGAACGTTCGTTGCATACTTGCGTATTTACATGCAAAATTCTAGCCTTCTATTATCATTTTTGCGTCTTTTGTGGTCGTTTTATGTTCTCTTTTATTCGCTTTTCTGAAAGCGTAT
>NW_013891767.1:0-327 GCF_000517525.1 Limulus polyphemus
AAAAATTCATATTTTCACCTAAAACCAAAGGCTATAGCCCATATATTTTTCTATTAATTTTGCGTCAAAAAAACACTTTTTTCCATTTTCCTAATTTTCTTCATATTTCAACAAAAAGATGCCCTTGATGTAAGACTTTCAAAATAGAGATCCTTTTATCGAAATCTATAATAGTTATTTCATAATCTCTTATCAAAGTTTCGGATAGTGTCGATTTTATTGTTGTTGTTTTTTTGTCTTCAATTATATTATAAACTTTAAGAGCTTTAAGAATAACATCATTCAAACAAAAGTCCAACTATAAAAGGCCATGTAGGCTTCTTGTCA
>NW_013891768.1:0-413 GCF_000517525.1 Limulus polyphemus
ATGTTCAAAGAAGGACACAGTGATCATTATAAATATACAACAGTTAGAATGAAGCACAGGGTGAATCCATGAAGACTTAGGATTGCATTTCCTTAAATGGTATCAAAATTCTAGATTCGTCGGAAATGGCTTGCGGCGGAATGTCATCAAAATGCTTTTATATTCTTATTGGAAACCCTCGGTATAGGACCAGTAAAGAAATATTTGTTAAAAACGGTTATCAAGATATTATGATGTAATGTCACACAAACTACCGACCACACACGCGGGAATAGTACTAGTCGCATAAACCCGCGTGTCGGTAGTTTGTGATTATACATATGCTAATTAGGTAAACCACAAATTACCGACCAACACACGCGGGTTTATGCGATTAGTACTATTATTATTTTTATGCGACTAGTACTATTATT
>NW_013891769.1:0-269 GCF_000517525.1 Limulus polyphemus
CGTCAAACATATTGTTGGTGTGAACATATGTGTCCTGTTAGTTCAGTCATATCAGATGTGTCAAACATATTGTTGGTGTGAACATATGTGTCCTGTTAGTTCAGTCATATAACATGTGTCAAACATATTGTTGGTGTGAACATGTGTCCTGTTAGTTCAGTCATATAAGGTGTGTCAAATATATTGTTGGTGTGAACATATGTGTCCTGTTAGTTCAGTCATCAAACTCTCTTGTTCGTTCTTTTTTAATCACTTTTATAATTTTCCAG
>NW_013891770.1:0-270 GCF_000517525.1 Limulus polyphemus
TGGTTAACAACCCAGAAACCCTGACTAAAATCGCTGGTTAACAACCCAGAAACCCTGACTAAGATCACTGGTTACCATGACTAAAATCACTGGTTAACAACACAGAAACCATGAATAAAATAACTGGTTAACAATCCAGAAACCCTGACTAAGATCACTGGTTACCATGACTAAAATCACTGGTTAACAACACAGAAACCATGACTAAGATCACTAGTTACCATGACTAAAATAACTGGTTAACAACCCAGAAACCCTGACTAAGATCCC
>NW_013891771.1:0-777 GCF_000517525.1 Limulus polyphemus
ACAAGAGATTTAACAACACTGTGTACTCTCAATACGAAGACACAAGATTTAACAATACTGTTTACTGTCAATAAGAAGACAAGAGATTTAACAACATTTTGTACTTCCAATAAGAAGACACAATATTTAACAAAACTACAAGATTTAACAAAACTGTGTACTGTCAATAAAAAGACTCAAGATTTAACGATACTGTGTACTGTCAATAAGCAGACACAAGATTTAACAAAACTGTGTACTGTCAATAGGAAGACACAAGATTTAACATTACTGTGTACTATCAATAAAAAGACACAAGATTTAACGATACTGTGTACTGTCAATAAGATGACACAAGATTTAACGATACTGTGTACTTTCAATAGGAAGACACACGATTTAACAATAGTGTGTACTATCAATAAAAAGCTAAACTGTGTACTGTCAATAGGAAGACACACGATTTAACAATACTGTGTACTATCAATGAAAAGACACAAGATTTAACGATACTAAGTATTGTTAAATCTTAGTTTTCTTATTGACAGTACACAGTATCGTTAAATCTTGTGTCTTCTTATTAACAGTACACAATACACAGTATCGTTAAATCTTGTGTCTTCTTATTGACAGTACACATTGACAAGGAGTATTGTTAAATCTCGTGTCTTCTTATTGACATTACACATTATCGTTAAATCTTGCGTCTTCTTATTGACATTACACAGTATCGTTAAATTTTGTGTCTTCTTCTTGTGTCTTTTTATTGATAGTACAATTTAACGATAATATGTACTA
>NW_013891772.1:0-270 GCF_000517525.1 Limulus polyphemus
CGTCCCTCAACACCAACCACTACTGGTTTCCCCGAGGCTGAGTTACTGGCAGTATTCTTCTTACACTGGCTCTTCATATCTCCTTGCTCTCCACAGTTCCAACAACCTTTCTGGGTAGCAGCCTTTCATGCTATGGCATCTTCCCTGTGTTGAAGTTTCCAGCATTGAGCTTTCTTGTGCCCAGGTTTGTTACAGTGTCAGCAAAGTCCCTCAAACTTCTCTGAAAACTGACTTTTTCTGGCCTTGAATCCTGATGACTGTACCACCCTT
>NW_013891773.1:0-270 GCF_000517525.1 Limulus polyphemus
CATTATCTTATAAAATGTACTTAGTGTCCCATCTTATACCAGTTGTTTTCCTTCCTAAATTCATTATCTTATAAAATGTACTTAGTGTCTCATCTTATACCAGTTGTTTTCCTTCCTAAGTTCATTATCTGATAAAATGCACTTAGTGACCCATCTTATACCAGTTATTTTCCTTCCAAAATTCATTATCTTATAAAATGCACTTAGTGACCCATCTTATACCAGTTATTTTCCTTCCTAAATTCATTATCTTATAAAATGCACTTAGTG
>NW_013891774.1:0-270 GCF_000517525.1 Limulus polyphemus
TTGTACACCAACTTCTTATACCCACTAAAATCGTACACCAACTTCCTATATCCATTAAAATCGTACACTAACTTCCTATATCCATTAAAATCGTACACCAACTTCATGTACCCACTGAAATCGTACACCAACTTCCTATATCCATTAAAATCGTACACCAACTTCCTGTACCCACTGAAATCGTACACCAACTTCCTATACCTACTAAAATCATATACCAAGTTCCTATACCTACTAAAATTGTATATCAACTTCTTATACCTATTAAAA
>NW_013891775.1:0-270 GCF_000517525.1 Limulus polyphemus
GTTCTTGACAATCAAGTAAACTCTGTAAAACGAAACAGTCGTAAAGACGTTATCTTTCTCGCACAATTACTGTATTCAAGCTGAAGTTGTCCTGCTTCAAACATTACTGATAATTTGAAGTTTCCATTTTCGAGACCTTACTGAGCGTTTCAATTACCTTACTTCAACAGAATTTGTCCTGCTTCCAGCATTATTGATAGTTTGAATTACCTTGTTCAAACTGAATTCGTCCTTCTTCCAGCATTATTGATAGTTTGAATAACCTTGTTC
>NW_013891776.1:0-270 GCF_000517525.1 Limulus polyphemus
TTGACAGTACACAGTATCGTTAAATCTTGTGTCTTCATATTGACAGTACACATTATTGTTAAATCTTGTGTTTTCTTACTGACAGTACACATTATCGTTAAATCTTAAGTCTTCTTATTGATAGTACACAGTATCGTTAAATCTTGTGGCTTCTTATTGACAGTACACAGTATCGTTAAATCTTGTGTTTTCTTACTGACAATACACATTATCGTTGAATATTGTGTCTTCTTATTGATAGTACACAGTATTTATAAAATTTGTGTCTTT
>NW_013891777.1:0-372 GCF_000517525.1 Limulus polyphemus
AGCATGTCAAACTTCAATACATCATAAGGTCATAAACACCCCGTGTATTCACTTGTTATAAAAACACAGTTATAATTACAACATCATGTCATTGTACCTTACATCATATGGTCATAAAGTCTTCGTGTATTCACTTGTTTTATAAAATACAGTTATAATTACAACAGCATGTCATTGTAAAATACATCATAAGGTCATAAAGACCCCGTGTATTCACTTGTTATAAAAAATACAGTTATAATTACAACAGCATGTGATTGTACAATACATCGTCATAAAAACCCCGGGTATTCACTTGTTACATAAAATACTGTTCTAATTACAACAGCATGTGATTGTACAATACATCATAAGGTCATAAACACCCCGTGT
>NW_013891778.1:0-300 GCF_000517525.1 Limulus polyphemus
AAATTTATAACCACCATATTCATCTTTAGCCTTACTTAGTACAACTACCCCATGAACACATTTGTGTAGCTCTAGTTACCGAATTTATAACCACCATACTCATCGTTAGCGTTATTTTGTACAACAACTCCACGAACACCTAGGTGTAACTCTAGTTACCGAATTTGTAACCACCATACTCATCTGTAGCGTTATTTGGTACAACAACTCCACGAATATCTAAGTGTAACTCTAGTTACCGAATTTATAACCACCATAATCATCTTTAGTTTTACTTGGCACAACTACTACACGAACACC
>NW_013891779.1:0-334 GCF_000517525.1 Limulus polyphemus
GTTAACTTAGGAACTACCTACACAACAAAGATTGGTGACGTTATTGTTAACTTATGAACTACCTACACAACAAAGATTGATGACGTTATTGTTAACTTATGAACTACCTACACAGCAAAGATTGGTGACGTTATTGTTAACTTAGGAACTACCTACACAACAAAAATTGATGACGTTATTGTTAACTTAGGAACTACCTCTACAACAAAGATTGGTGACGTTATTGTTAACTTACGAACTACCTACACAACAAAGATTGGTGACGTTATTGGTAGTTCGTAAGTTAACTTACACAACAAAGATTGGTGACGTTATTGTTAACTTACGAACTACC
>NW_013891780.1:0-270 GCF_000517525.1 Limulus polyphemus
GATCCGTCAATCTAGAACCCTCTGATAGCAAGAAATCTATAACAGAGCAATATCAAAAAGCTTCACTGCAGTACACATACTCTTTCAGAAAGCCAATAAAGTAGTAACAAAATGGACCACAAAAGTTACAAAAATGATAATATGAAGCTAGAATTTCGTCTGTAAATACGCAAGTACGCAACAAACGTTCATAAAAAAATTCGAGGAGATTCGTCCAAAATGAACGAAGTTCTGGTACAAAACGCAAAACCTGCTATAACTCCTTTAAAA
>NW_013891781.1:0-269 GCF_000517525.1 Limulus polyphemus
CCACTAAGGTGACTGCTACCGATAATGGGACATTTCCTGATGGAGCAGATGAATCCCACGTGAAGTAGAAGCCAATGAGATGGAGACCAGTACAAAAGAAGAAACGTCCTGTAAAATTAAGAGACTGTTGTATTTTAATTTTGTGTTTGTAAATTCTGTACATTTAATTAAGTTATTGTTAATTGTTTATTGGTTTAATGTAAGTGGCTATTGTTCGGGAGGGGCAGTGTTACGACAGCGGAAGTCACGTGACGCTAGTAACCCTTCAT
>NW_013891782.1:0-270 GCF_000517525.1 Limulus polyphemus
TTGACAATAATGTGTCCTGTCAATAAGAAGACACAAGATTTTACGAAACTGTGTACTGTCAATTAGAAGACACAAGATTTAACGATACTGTGTACTGTCAATAAGAAGACACAAGATTTAATATACTGTGTACTGTCAATAAGAAGACACAAGATTTAACAATACTGTGTACTGTCAGTAAGAAAACACAAGATTTAACAATAATGTGTCCTGTACAATAAGAGGACACAAGATTTAACGATACTGTGTACTGTCAATAAGAAGACACAA
>NW_013891783.1:0-478 GCF_000517525.1 Limulus polyphemus
TAGTAAAGTTAGTAACAAATGAAACACTAAGAGGACTTGAAAACTAGGACTAAATCATTAGCAAAGTTAGTAACAATTAAACATTAAGTGCCCTTGAACACTAGGACTAAATCAATAGTAAAGTTAGTAACAAATGAAACACTAAGTGCTCTTGAAAACTAGGACTAGATCAATAGTACAATTAATAACAAGTAAAACTCTAAGTGCCCTTGAAAACTAGAACTAAATCAATGGTACAGTTAGTAACAAGTAAAACACTAAGTGCCCTTCTTTAGTCCTAGTTTTAATACTATTGAGTTAGTAACAAGTAAAACACTAACAAGGGCACGATTTAGTCCTAGTGTTAATAGCAAAGTTAGTAACCAAAGTTAGTAACAAATGAAACACTAAGTGGTCTTGAAAACTAGGACTAGATCAATAGTACAGTTAATAACAAGTAAAACACTAAGTGCTTTTGAAAACTAGAATTAAATCAATA
>NW_013891784.1:0-269 GCF_000517525.1 Limulus polyphemus
TGTTTTCTTGGGTTTTCGGTGAAAATATGAATTTTTTTAAAAATTGGAAAAAAAGGCTTTTTGGACGCAAAATTAATAGCAATATATCTGATACTGATTATTACGTCGGAAAACTAAAAACTGAGATAATATAGCATTAACGAAAAATATTATGTGCCGTGAAAAGGTAAAAAATATATAACTTTCGATAGCCCAGGGAAAAAACAATGCAAAACCTTGGAGTTTATCTTATAAGAAAGGTAATAGCCTTTTAGATGCTGCGATTTTGT
>NW_013891785.1:0-270 GCF_000517525.1 Limulus polyphemus
AGACATGTTTAGAGGATGAGTATTGTGGTCTGTTAGACACGTTTAGAGGATGTGTATTGTGGTGTGTTAGACACGTTTAGAGGATGTGTATTGTGGTGTGTTAGACACGTTTAGAGGATGAGTATTGTGGTGTGTTAGACACGTTTACGGGATGAGTATTGTGGTGTGTTAGACACGTTTATAGGATGAGTATTGTTGTGTGTTAGACACCTTTAGAATATAACTATTGTGGTGTTAGCCACATTTATAGGATGAGCATTGTGGTTGTTT
>NW_013891786.1:0-269 GCF_000517525.1 Limulus polyphemus
AGACCTGGTATTGGAACAACCACATTGTTTACCTCGTGTTACCTGTAACTTTAGACACAGACTAGAGACCTGGTATTGGAACAGCCACATTGTTTACCTGGTGTTACCTATAACTTAGAGACCTGGTACTGGAACAATCACATTGTTCAGCTGGTGTTACCTGTAACTTATAGACACAGACTAGAGACCTGGTATTGGAACAACCACATTGTTTACCTCGTATTACATGTAACTCCTAGACACAGACTAGAGACCTGGTATTGGAACAA
>NW_013891787.1:0-360 GCF_000517525.1 Limulus polyphemus
ATATAGATGTTTAAATATGAAGACTTAAACTTATTGTCACACTACATACAAATGTTATGGAGTTTATTAGTAAATATATTTCATTTGCTACTGCATATTTAACAGTATTTTTTTTTGTCTTCTGTAGAATCTGGACCTAGAGTCTTTAATTAAAACTGAAGTGCTTCCTGAGCTTACCCTTCAAAGTGAAGAGCAGATTAGTGTAAGTTTATCGTTTCTGTTTGGTGCAGAGAAGTGAAGGTTATTACTGGATATTGGAATAAACATTAAGATGATTGGTATGTACATTGTAACATTCCTGTTTAGTAGATAGAACTAATGATGATTGGTATATACATTGTAAAAACTAATGATGATCGG
>NW_013891788.1:0-268 GCF_000517525.1 Limulus polyphemus
GAATATCTTATACGTGAATATCTTAATTATCCATATCGCAGAAGACTGATAACCGACTGAGTGAATATCTTATACGTGAATATCTTAATTATCCATATCGCCAGAAGACTGATAACCGACTGAGTGAATATCTTATACATGAATATCTTAATTATCCATATCGCAAGAAGACTGATAACCGACTAAGTGAATATCTTAATTATCCATATCGCCAGAAGACTGATAACCGACTGAGTGAATATCTTAATTATCCATATCGCCAGAAGAC
>NW_013891789.1:0-270 GCF_000517525.1 Limulus polyphemus
CATTCAACCAAGAGAATTGCTTTCAAATGTTCATCAGTCAACCTCGTTCGATGTGCTGACTTCACGTACTTCATTTTTGACAATGTTTGCTCACAGACATAAGTTGTTCCAAACACTGATGCAGTACCAGAGGCAAATTTCTTCACCTTTGAAAACTCATCATCAGGTAAGCAGCGATAAAGTTCAAGAAGTTTTCCTTCTCTGTATTTCTCTTTCAACAAGTCATTTGCTTGCAAATCAATGAGCTCCAACCGTAGTTTGACTAGCACG
>NW_013891790.1:0-270 GCF_000517525.1 Limulus polyphemus
TTTCCTTACATTATTTGTAGTGATGTAGTAATGTTTTCATTTTATTCACACTAAAATATTAACGTGCCAGTCTTTACTAAACTTTACTTGCATTATTTGTAGTGGTGTTTTCATTTTATCACATTAACATATTAACGTGTCAGTCCTTACTAAACTTTCCTTGCATTATTTGTAGTAATGTTTTATTTTATAACATTAAGATATTGACGTGTCAGTCCTTACTAAACTTTCCTTGCATTATTTGTTGTGATGTTTTCATTTTATCCTTTT
>NW_013891791.1:0-270 GCF_000517525.1 Limulus polyphemus
ATACACTATGTAGAGTATTTACTACACCAGGGATAGTGTACACTATGTAGAGTATTTACTGAACCAGTGATAGGATACAGTATGTAGAGTATTTACTTCACCAGGGAGAGGTACAATATGTAGTGTATTTACTACACCAGGGATAGGGTACAGTATGTAGAGTATTTACTGCACCAGGAACAGGTAAAATATTTAGAGTATATACTACATCAGGGATGGGATACACTATGTACAGTATTCACTGCCCCAGGGATAGGGTAAACTATGTAG
>NW_013891792.1:0-270 GCF_000517525.1 Limulus polyphemus
GGTTTATTCTTTCCGAATACAACTTTAAGATACACTTATTTTCAACAATCACGCTAAAACAAACGCTATATCAACGATACGTCTCTCTCTGACTGCAAATCAATTACACACTGTCTACACACATTACATTATCGCGTCAAGTTGTCACCCTCTTATATATACCAGACTACCCTATCTAGTAAATGCTAGGGCATTCGTGAAGGAACAAGATAGTTCTAGAAACTCGAGGGCGTGAGAATAGTCACGTGATCTCGATGGCGCAACAATAGT
>NW_013891793.1:0-270 GCF_000517525.1 Limulus polyphemus
AATATTAGAATCATTGATTTAGTCTAACTTTTGTTATTTAAAATATCCAAAGAAAGTGTTGTTATTTTTTGTTTGGAACTTATAAAATTGTTTATTTTCAGTTCTTGTTTAATTTTTCATCTAAAAGTTTATTCTATGTTTTCACTTATTTGTGTTTCTTAATTAACTTTTGTTAGTTTACAAAAAAGCTAAACACTTCACTTGTTTGTTTAGAGGTTTCTGTGGAATGTCACAAAACTACTTGTTACTGATAACCATGGAAATGGTTAA
>NW_013891794.1:0-382 GCF_000517525.1 Limulus polyphemus
ACGGATCTTCTCGAAATTTTTTCAAGCAAGTATGCAACGAACGTTCGTATTTACATGCTAAAATTCTAGCCTTCTATTAAACATAAAACGACCACAAAAGACGCAAAAATGAACTGTTTTATTGGCTTTACTGAAAGCGTATGTGTACTGCAGGGAAGCTTTTGGTTACTGATTGTTTTTCGATTTCTTTTTACCAGAGGGTCCTAAATTTATGATTCTTCACCAAATTTGGTATATAGGTACACTTTAACGTTGCCTAGTAATATGTAGAGTTTTACCTTCCTACTGTTTGTTTTAAAGGAGTTATGGATGGTTTTGCGTTTTGTACCAGTACTTCGTTCCATTTGGACGGATCTTCTCGAAATTTTTTCAAGAACGTTCG
>NW_013891795.1:0-270 GCF_000517525.1 Limulus polyphemus
CGTCTTCTTCTGAAATAAACTCCACCTTTTGGATTCTTTTTGTTCTGGGTTAGCGAAGGTTTAATTTTTGTTTATATTTTCACGGGACATAATATTTTTCTTCGACGCAAATAATGTCTCAGTTTTGAGTTATTCATCAAAATAAGCACTATCCGATATTTTACTATTGATTTTGCGTCAAAAAGCACTTTTTTCATTTTCAAAAAATTCATATTTCTCCAAAAAGCCAAGGCTATAGCCCATGTTTTACCAAATTTGAAAAATTGTTTT
>NW_013891796.1:0-270 GCF_000517525.1 Limulus polyphemus
AAAAGTGTATGCCAGTTTTTAATACTAGAGACAGAAAGAGAGAAGCGTATTTCGTGGACAAAAGTCAGTTCTTATATATTCCGGTCAAATACAGTACTTTGCTATAAAAAAGAAAAGGGAAAAATTACAGTGTATGTTTTTAATGCTACAGGTTGAACACTTTGGCTCAGCTCAGCTCTTTTGTTTGTTTGTTTTTGCTCTTAAACAGATATATAGTATCTACGAACGAATCATACAGTATACTATGTATTAGTTTTACGTTTGGTAAAA
>NW_013891797.1:0-268 GCF_000517525.1 Limulus polyphemus
TTTTAGGTATGAGCTGTAACTAACATGTAATTGTCTTAGGACGAGACGTAAGTAACATGTAATTGTCTTAGGATGAGCTGTAATTAACAGGTAACTGTTTTAGGATGAGCTGTAACTAACATGTAATTATTTTAGGATGAGTCGTGACTAATATGTAATTGTTTTAGGATGAGCTGCAACTAACACGTAATTGTATTTGGATAAGCCGTAGCTAACATGTAATTGTTTTAGGATGAGCTGTAACTAACATATAAATTCTTTTTTTAGT
>NW_013891798.1:0-581 GCF_000517525.1 Limulus polyphemus
CGTTCATGGAGTAATTGTACCAAGTAAGCCTAAAAATGAGTATGGTGGTTATAAATTCGGTAACTAGAGTTACACCTAGGTGTTCATGGAGTAGTTGTACCAAGTAAGCCTAAAAATGAGTATGGTGGTTATAAATTCGGTAACTAGAGTAACACCTAGGTGTTCGTGGAGTTGTTGTACCAAATAAAACTAACCATGAGTATGGTGGTTATAAATTAGGTAACTAGAGTTACACCTAGTTGATCGTGGAGTTGTTGTACCAAATAACGCACCATATTCATCTTTAAACTATAGTTACAGAATTTATAACCAACACCTAGGTGTAACTCCACGTTATTTGGTACAACCGCTACAGATGAGTATGGCGGTTAGAAATTCGGTAACTAGAGTTAAACCTACATGTTCATGGAGTAGTTGTACCAAGTAAGGCTAAAGATGAGTATGGCGGTTATAAATTCTGTAACTAGAGTTACACCTACGTGTTCATTGAGTAGTTGTACCATGTAAGGCTAAATATGAACATCGTTGTTATAAGTTCGGTAACTAGAGTTACACCAAGGTGTTCGTAAAGTAGTTGTAAC
>NW_013891799.1:0-270 GCF_000517525.1 Limulus polyphemus
TGCGGACTTACAATGCTAGAAACCGGGTTTCGATACCCGTGGTGGGCAGAGTACAGTTAGCCCATTGTGTAGCTTTGTTCTTAATTACAAACAAACGAAGTAATAATTATACAGGCAGCAAGGGTCATACAACCCCGTGCAAGTAACTCGACTTAATGCATTCGTACTCAATATCGTATGATTTTGTAAGCATTTTTTTATACGACATATCCAAATCTTTAACAAATATTTTTAGCTTTCTACATATATATATATTGTTACGTCTCCGTT
>NW_013891800.1:0-270 GCF_000517525.1 Limulus polyphemus
TTGAGTTCACTGATCTCTATATAGATAGGATATAAAATACAGTAAGTCACTGATCTCTATTTGGATAGAATATAAAATACATTGAGTCACTGATCTCTATATAGATAGGATATAAAATACAGTAAGTCACTGATCTCTATATGGATAGAATATAAAATACATTGAGTCACTGATCTCTATATAGATAGGATATAAAATACATTGAGTCACTGATCTATATATGGATAGGATATAAAATACAGTAAGTCACTGATCTTTATATAGATAGGA
>NW_013891801.1:0-268 GCF_000517525.1 Limulus polyphemus
GGTTATTTCAAAATGCATGTATAAAACCTAAAAATAAGTATTTCGTTTCACATCCTTCACATGTAAAATTTGATAAGGCATGGCAACTTACTGCAAGCAGCAAATGAGTTCATGACTTGAATAGATAATTGTTTGCTATACTTCTTTATTTACCGTTCAATGTTTTAAGAAAAATAAGTTTAAGAATGTATTTGTAAATAGTAATAATGTATATAAATATATAATGTATTATAACTGAAGTGTGATTGTATTTTCCAAAATACTAGTC
>NW_013891802.1:0-270 GCF_000517525.1 Limulus polyphemus
CAAAAGAACGTTACCGACTATCATAGAATTTTCCACGGACCCGACCTCGACGGCGGTACCTTACGCCTCTGCGGAACGCCTCCCTGAAGGCGGCCGAGGTTCCGTCGGTGATAACTCGACCGTTGGCTGGCGTCCAATGCCGAGGCTTTCCGCGTGCCTGAGGCGGAGACTGTACCCCGTACTTTTGAGAGGGATGACCTGAACCTTAGTTTCCCTCTTATATCAAGGGAACAAGTTAAACAAGGTAGCAGACAAAAGAACGTTACCGAC
>NW_013891803.1:0-285 GCF_000517525.1 Limulus polyphemus
TTATGTGATCGAAACCCGTCGCTGAACATGCTCGCCTTTTCAGCCAAAGAGACGTTATAATGTGACGGCCAATCCCACTATTCATTGATAAAGAGTTGGCGGTGGTTAGTGTTGACTAGCTGCCTTCTCCCTAGTCTATCGCCTCAAAATAAGGGATGGTCAGCACTGATAGTTTTTTCAATAGCATTGAGTGAAACTCCACAAATAAATAAGCCATAGAAATAAAAAGTTAAGAATATTAAAACAAATATAAAGAGATGGTTCTGTATATTTACTAATGACATT
>NW_013891804.1:0-270 GCF_000517525.1 Limulus polyphemus
ACTTTCTATTGAGAAACTGGTAGCCAACTGATGAATGAATGTATTACGGATAATATCAAGTTTTGTCAAGACTTTCTATTGAGAAACTGGTAACCAACTGATGAATGAATGTATTACAGATAATATCAAGTTTTGTCAAGACTTTCTCTTGAGAAACTGGTAGCCAACTGATCAATGAATGTATTACAGATAATATCAAGTTTTGTCAAGACTTTCTATTGAGAAACTGGTAGCCAACTGATGAATGAATGTATTTCAGATAATATCAAG
>NW_013891805.1:0-270 GCF_000517525.1 Limulus polyphemus
ATAATACATCAACAGACATTAGAATGTTATATGTGTTGTAGTGATTGATATAATACATGGTCACACATTAAAATGTTACATGTGTTGTAGTAATTGATATAGTACATTTCATACATTAGAATGTTATATGTGATGTACTAATTGATATAATACATGGATATACATTAGAATATTATATAATTTATAGTAATTGATATAATACATGGACATAAATTAGAATTTTATATGTGTTCTAGTAACTGGTACAATAAATGGACATACATTATAATG
>NW_013891806.1:0-269 GCF_000517525.1 Limulus polyphemus
CACTATCCATATATAATGAAAGACATACCAGCCACGTTCCATCTATATTAAAAGACCTGCCAGTCACTATCCATCTATTATTAAAGACCTACCAGCCAGAATCCATCTGTAATAAAAGACCTACCAGCCACAATCCTTCTGTAATAAAAGACCTACCAGCCAATCTCTATCTATAGTAAAAGACCTATCAGCCACTATCCATCTATAATAAAACACCTACCAGTCACTATCCATCTATAATAAAAGCCTACCAGCCACTATCCATATAT
>NW_013891807.1:0-431 GCF_000517525.1 Limulus polyphemus
TGTTTTCCATTTGTACTTCTTGTTTCCTTTCTTGTTCCAGTTGCCACTGCTGTAGTCTCTCTTCTTGTTTCTTTTCTCGTTCTTCTTGTTTATTTTCTTTCTCCTCCACAACAGCTGGAATTTCTCTTTTTGTTTATTTTGTTGTTCGAGCTACCACTGTTGCAGGTTTTCTTGCCGCTGCTGTAATCTTTCTTCATGTTTATTTTGCTGTTCGAGCTGCCACTGTTGCAGATTTTCTTGCAACTGCTGTTGTCTCTCTTCTTGTTTCTTGTTTCTTTTCTTTTCCTCTAACAACTGCTGTAATCTCTCCTCTTCTTGTTTCTTTTCTTGCTTCTTTTCGTGCTCTTGTATTGCTGCCATCACGTCTGCTATGCTGTAGTTTGATTTGCCGCTTCTCGTTTCCATTTTTTTATCCCACTTTCTGACACCAA
>NW_013891808.1:0-269 GCF_000517525.1 Limulus polyphemus
TGATGCAAACGGATTTCTGATCCAGTGTAACTAATTAATTATTATGTATTTATTTTTAATATGAACGTTGTTTGGATTGAATTAGTATTTAGAAATAGGCGTGACTTGTAATATCAGATATGTGATGCGTATAATGAATTAGTGGTATATATATATATATTTTAATGTCAATGTTTATTTTGAATAAGTTTATATTGGAGGCTGTGTACGGCTTACCGTGTTAGTTATGTATGGCGAAACTCCCGCCATTTCTCCAAGATTATAGAACA
>NW_013891809.1:0-270 GCF_000517525.1 Limulus polyphemus
TTTATGGGTTACAACATCCAGAACTGGCCAAAACACTTTAATTAAAACACACACTTTCTGTGTATAATACACTAACTGGTGGGTCTACCTACAACATCATAAGGAAAGTTTATGGTTTTATGTGTTACAACATCCAGAACTGACTAAAATACTTTAATTAAAACACACATTTTCTGTGTATAATACACTAACTGGTGGGTCTACCTACAACAACATAAGGAAAGTTTATGGTTTTATGTGTTACAACATCCAGAACTGACTAAAATACTT
>NW_013891810.1:0-268 GCF_000517525.1 Limulus polyphemus
GTTGCGTCATCGAGATCACATGACTACAGTGGCGCCACGTTTCTAGAACTATCCCGTATCTTGGCTAAATGCTCCAGTATTTGCTAGATATAGGGTAGTTTGGTATATATAAGAGGGGACAACGTGACGCGAGATTAAGGTAATGTGTGTATAGACAGTGAGTAATTGATCTGCAGTCAGAAGTATTATTGAGCACGTTCGTTGTTATAGCGTTTGTTTAGCGCGATTGTTGAAGTTAAGTGTATCGGTAAAGTTGTATTCGGAAAGG
>NW_013891811.1:0-269 GCF_000517525.1 Limulus polyphemus
TTTCTGTTTCCTTTCTTGTTCCAGTTGCCACTGCTGTGATCTCTCTTGTTTCTTTTCTCGTTCTTCTTGTTTATTTTCTTTTTCCTCCAACAACTGCTGTAATCTCTCTTGTTTATTTTGCAGTTCGAGCTGCCATTGTTGTAGGTTTTCTTGCCACTGCTGTAATCTTTCTTCTTGTTTCTTTCCCGTTCTTCTTCTTTCTTTTCTTTTTCCTCTAACAACTGCTGTAATCTCTCTTCTTGTTTATTTTGTTGTTCGAGCTGCCACTG
>NW_013891812.1:0-270 GCF_000517525.1 Limulus polyphemus
TTATCATAAGTAGATCACCACAGATTTGTCTAATGTCATAAGTAGATCACCACAGATTTGTCTAATATCATAAGTAGATCACCACAGATTTGTCTATTGTCATAAGTAGATCATCACAGATTTGTCTAATATCATAAGTAGATCACCACAGATTTCTCTATATCATAAGCAGATCATCACAGATTTCTCTAATGTCATAAGTAGATCACCACAGAGTTCTCTAATATCATAAGTAGATTACCACAGATTTGTCTAATATCATAAGTAGAT
>NW_013891813.1:0-270 GCF_000517525.1 Limulus polyphemus
AAGGACATCTAGTCATCATTAGTTGTCTCTAACTTAGAACTGATAGGCTAAAAGGAGGACATCTAGTCAACATTAACTGTTCCTAATTTAGAACTGGAAGGCTAGAAGAAGAACATCTATTCAACATTAGCTGTCCCTAATTAAGAACTGGAAGGCTAGAAGAAGGACATCTAGTCAACATTAGCTGTCCCTAATTCAGAACGGACAGGCTTGAAGGAGGACATCTATTCAACATTAGCTGTCCCTAATTTAGAACTGACAGGCTAGAAA
>NW_013891814.1:0-270 GCF_000517525.1 Limulus polyphemus
CAATAAGAAGATAAAGAATTTATCAGTACTGTGTACTGTCAATAAGAAGACAAAATATTTAACGATACTGTGTACTATCATAACAAGTCATAAGATTTAATGATACTGTGTACTATCAATAACAAGCCAAAATATTTAACGATACAGTGTACTGTCAATAAAAAGACACAAGATTTAAAAATATTGTGTCCTCTCAATAAGAAGATACAGGCTTTATCAACACTGTGTACTGTCAATTAGAAGACAGAAGATTTAACAATACTGTGTCCT
>NW_013891815.1:0-270 GCF_000517525.1 Limulus polyphemus
GGTATGAGGCGAGATGTGGAAGAATGGTGCCGAACATGCAGTACGTGTAGTGCTAAAAGGGGACCCAAGCATACGGGACACTCACCTTATGAAGAGTTGCCTGCGAATATGTCAGAGCTTGTGGAAGTGTTATCAGAAAGGATGGATGCTATTCACCATCAAGTACGTTCAAACTTGAAAACGTCTGCTGATTCGATGAAGTTAACTTATGATAAGAGATCTACTAAAGTCAGCTTTGAAGCAGGAGACAAGGTGTGGTTGTATAATCCC
>NW_013891816.1:0-270 GCF_000517525.1 Limulus polyphemus
ATTGTCAGTTTAATTCAGGTATTTTATACCACTATCAACTATCAGTTTAATTCAGGTATATTACCACTATCAACTATCAGTTTAATTAAGGTATGTTAACACGATCAACTGTCAGTTTAATTCAGGTATATTATACCACTATCAACTATCAGTTTAATTTAGGTATATTACCACTATCAACTATCAGTTTAATTCAGGTATATTACCACTATCAACTATCAGTTTAATTAAGGTATGTTAACACGATCAACTGTCAGTTTAATTCAGGTA
>NW_013891817.1:0-270 GCF_000517525.1 Limulus polyphemus
ACTTGTTATAGCATTCAGCGAATAACAGTCGGTCTGTTATTCACTGCTTATAACATTCAGTGGATAACAGTCGGTCTGTTATTCACTTGTTATAGCATTCAGCGGATAACAGTCGGTCTGTTATTCACTGCTTATAACATTCAGCGGATAACAGTCGGTCTGTTATTGATTAGTTATAGCATTCAGTGGATAACAGTCGGTCTGTTATTCACTTGTTATAGCATTCAGCGAATAACAGTCGGTCTGTTATTCACTGCTTATAACATTCAG
>NW_013891818.1:0-333 GCF_000517525.1 Limulus polyphemus
GTAGTTGTACCAAGTAAGGCTAAAGATGAGTATGGTGGTTTTGGTTACAAATTCGGTTACTAGAGGTGGTTATAAATTCGGTAACTAGAGTTACACCTAGGTGTTCGTGGAGTTGTTGTGCCAAGTAGGGCTAAAGATGAGTGTGGTGGTTTTAATTCAGTAACTAGAGTTACACCTAGGTTTTCGTGGATTTGTTGTACCAAATAACGCTAAAGATGAGTATGGTGGTTATAAATTCGGTAAAATATAGTTATACCTAAGTGTTCATGGAGTAGTTGTACCAAGTAAGGCTAAAGATGAGTATGGTGATTATGAATTCGGTAACTAGAGTTA
>NW_013891819.1:0-270 GCF_000517525.1 Limulus polyphemus
AAAATATAGTGTAAGAAAGACTAAAAATACCGCTATCAAAGTCAAAAATATCTAGTCTAAGAAGGCCTAAAAAGACTGTTATGAATGTCGAAAAAATCGAGTAGACGAAAACTAAAAACATGTTTTCAAAGTCAATAAAATCTAGTGGAAAACGAACTAAAAGGACCCTTATCAATATCAACAAAATATGGAGGAAGGAAGACTAAAAGTCCGTTATAACAGTCGACCAAATATAGTTGAAAACTGACTAGAACGACCCATATCAATGTC
>NW_013891820.1:0-270 GCF_000517525.1 Limulus polyphemus
AGGTTCAAATGATCATGAAAACATGTAGTTAAATGTAACTAATCACTGTCTGTTTTCTAAGTAACAAGAGTATTTGATTTGAGAGTCAGTTTCTTTTATTATCATTTGTTCTTCAAGTTTACCGTACAAGTTAACAAAAGGGTGTTTTAAAAACGAGATAAAATCGTAATTTTGTTAGAATATTCCATAATATTATTATCATATATATTATGTTTCTAGTATTCTTTTCTGAGGTTTTGATGGAAAACTGCACGAAAATATATTTCTATA
>NW_013891821.1:0-270 GCF_000517525.1 Limulus polyphemus
CATCGTCGAAGAAGAAACTCTACTCAGTTTTGAGAAGGGAAATGATGAAGTTACTACCACTGATGTGACTGTTACCGATGATAGGACATTTACTGATGAAGCAGAAGCCATCGAGACGGAGACCAGTACGGAAGAAGATACGTCCCGTAAAATTAAGAGACTTTGTTGAATTGTAATTCTGTACATTTAATGTGTTGCGTCAGCGAGGTCACGTGACTAGTGTCATGCCCCCTGCTTTTGTGAATTGTCGGGAGATTACTAGATATAGGG
>NW_013891822.1:0-268 GCF_000517525.1 Limulus polyphemus
GCTGTTGTTCCTTATCTTGTGTAGGAGAAGCTGTGGTCAATATAAGTTGTTGTTCCTTATCTTGTGTAAGAGAAGCTGTGGTGAATAGAAGCTGTTGTTCCTTATCTTGTGTAGGAGAAGCTGTGGTGAATATAAGTTGTTGTTCCTTATCCTGTATAAGAGAAGCTGTGGTGAATATAAGTTGTTGTTTCTTATCCTGTATAAGAGAAGCTGTGGTGAATATAAGCTGTTGTTCCTTATCTTGTGTAGGAGAAGCTGTGGTGAATAG
>NW_013891823.1:0-270 GCF_000517525.1 Limulus polyphemus
CCTTGGCTTGAGTATTCAGTGATAAAAAATGCTGCCTTTTGCTACTATTTTAGGAAGTTTGGCACAAGCAGTGTGGATAAAAGTTGCATTGATGTAGGTTACATAAACTGAAAGACAGCATTGTCATCTGGTAAAGGAATCAGGAGGCATAAGACCTCAAGTGACTATGTGCAATGTATGACACTTTGGATGGAACATCAGATATGCATTACAAAAAAGATGGAAGTCAGCACCTTTCTCAGTGATGCTGAGCTAGAGTTTCATCGCTAT
>NW_013891824.1:0-270 GCF_000517525.1 Limulus polyphemus
ACAATGTCTCTCAGAGAACAACGTGTTAAAAATGTCTGTCGGTCAACAATAAAGTAAACAATGTCTCTCAGAGAACAACGTGTTAAAAATGTCTGTCGGTGAACAATATAGTAAACAATGTCTCTCAGAGAACAACGTGTTAAAAATGTCTTTCGGTGAACAATATAGTAAACAATGTCTCTCAGAGAACAACGTGTTAAAAATGTCTTTCGGTGAACAATATAGTAAACAATATCTCTCAGAGAACAACGTGTTAAAAATGTCTTTCGG
>NW_013891825.1:0-694 GCF_000517525.1 Limulus polyphemus
TCGTTTCTGTGGTGAACTTCATTCGGGGTCATGCACTTAATCACCGCCAGTTCCAGGCTTTTCTTCAAGAAATTGATTGTGAATTCTGTGACTTGCCTTATCACACAGCAGGGAGGTGGCTCAGCTGCGGTAAAGTCCTGTTTCGTTTTTATAAGCTCCGAAGAGAAATATATATTTTTCTCAGTGAAAAGGATAGAGCTAATCCACTTCTGTCAGATCCTACCTGGCTGTCTCGAGATCTGAAAATCTCTCCAAAAAATGCTTATTTAGGTCACTAATAATCTTCTTCGGAAACTCGAGGTTGACATCTTCTGCGATCCCAGTGCGAAACTCTTTGAAACACTGAAAATAATAGAAGTTTCTTCCTTCCAGTTGTGCTTCAAACAATGATAGCTTTCTCCGAAATCCTTTGATGATTCTGTAGAGATCACGGATAAGGTTATCTTTACCTGAAGTTTCAAGTTCAATTCATTCATGTGGGATGTGATGACAACTTTCAGAATTGAGAGTGACATTCTTCTGTTCCAGAATCCGTTTGATTGTAACCTTGATGATGTGCCAGTCGAACTACAGTTGGAGCTCATTGATTTACAAGCAAATGACTTGTTGAAAGAGAAGCACAGAGAAGGAAAACTTGTTGAATTTTATCGCTGCTTACCTGATGATGAGTTTCAAAGTTGAAGAAATTTGCCTT
>NW_013891826.1:0-270 GCF_000517525.1 Limulus polyphemus
GCAGAGCACGTCATGTTTCGTGTACAATAACCACTGGGCTCAGTGTATAGCACCGCTATCAGATTAATATAATACAGAAGAGCAGAGCACATTGTGTTTCTTGTACGATAACCACTGGGCTCAGTGTATAGCACCGCTATCAGATTAATATAATACAGAAGAGCAGAACACGTCGTGTTTCGTGTACGATAACCACTGGGCTCAGTGTATAGCACCGCTATCAGATTAATATAATACAGAACAGCAGAGCACGTCGTGTTTCGTGTACGA
>NW_013891827.1:0-270 GCF_000517525.1 Limulus polyphemus
TTCAGCATCAGACCAGCAACTCTTACACTACATATCCGTTTTCAGCATCAGACTAACAAATCTTACACTACATATCCATTATTCAGCATCAGACTAACAAATCTTACACTACATATCCATTATTCAGCATCAGACTAACAAACTTTACACTACATATCCATTCTTCAGCACCAAACTAACAAATCTTACACTACATATCCGTTTTCAGCATCAGACTAACAAATCTTACACTACATATCCATTCTTCAGCATCAGACTAACAAATCTTAC
>NW_013891828.1:0-270 GCF_000517525.1 Limulus polyphemus
AATAAACTAATGTCAAGAAGTACTTCCTTTAATCTCTCTACCAGAGCGGTTAGTTTTAACTATGCTCGTAATACACCATAATCTCTCTGATAAGCTAATGTCAAGAAGTACTTCCTTTAATCTCTCTACCAGAGCGGTTAGTTTTAATTATGCTCGTAATCCACCATAATCTCTCTAATAAACTAATGTCAAGAAGTACTTCCTTTAATCTCTTTACCAGAGCGGTTAGTTTTAACTATGCTCGTAATCCACCATAATCTCTCTGATAAA
>NW_013891829.1:0-270 GCF_000517525.1 Limulus polyphemus
CACTGCCCCTTCCTTAGTATTGTTTGTCCCGAACAATAGCCACTTACATTAAACCAATAAACAATTAACAATAACTTAGTTAAATGTACAGAATTTACAAACACAAAATTACAATTCAACAAAGTCTCTTAATTTTACGGGACGTATCTTCTTCCGTACTGGTCTCCGTCTCGTTGGCTTCTGCTTCATGTGGGGTTCATCTGCTTCATCAGGGAATGTCCTATCATCGGTAACAGTGACATCAGTGGTAGTAACTTCATCAAGGGCTTC
>NW_013891830.1:0-270 GCF_000517525.1 Limulus polyphemus
GTTGTTATTACAGTTGTTATTTTTAATTGCGAGAAAGCTGTAGTTTTTGGTAGAAATATTGGACGAATTTCTTGAGACGCCAAGAAGTTAACGTTATCCAGAAGCTACACCATGTAACTTATTTACTTCCATATCGGCAAACGTCATGACGAAATCGATTATTTTACTAGTCGAGTAACGGTCGTCATAAAATCTCTGCAGTGTCTCTGTTCTGTGTTAAAATTCGTTTCATCAAGTCATATACCACTAAGGACCAAACACTAATAAACC
>NW_013891831.1:0-270 GCF_000517525.1 Limulus polyphemus
CTGTCAATAAGAAGACACAAGATTTAACAATACTGTGTCCTGTCAATAAGAAGATACAGGATTTATCAATACTGTGTCCTGTCAATAAGAAGATACAGGATTTATCAATATTGTGTACTGTCAATAAGAAGAAACATATTTTTAACAATACTGTGTCCTGTCAATAAGAAGAAAAAGGATTTATCAATAATGTGTACTGTCAATAAGAAGACACATAATTTAACGATACTGTGTACTATCATAACAAGTCATAACATTTAATGATACAGT
>NW_013891832.1:0-270 GCF_000517525.1 Limulus polyphemus
ACTAAACATATAATGTTTATATTATTGTCTGTTACTAAACATATAATGCTTATATTACTGTCTGTTACTAAACACCTAATGTTTATATTATATTGTTACGTCTCTGCTTGTTTGTTAATTTCTGGTATAAATTCTTTCCAAGGAACTTCAGCGATACAAGTCCCTTCTTAATTAAAACTAGTTTATTCTTTATAGATACAAACTTTGTAGTACACAGAATTTCCACAGTCACTTTAAACTTAACAACCTTTTTAACACATGCTATAAATC
>NW_013891833.1:0-267 GCF_000517525.1 Limulus polyphemus
GTATATATGGTTGTTTGTATTTAGGTTTATAGTATTCTGTATACAGTAAAAGTCTTTAAAATGTCACGTATATATGGTTGTTTGTATTTAGGTTTATAGTATTCTGTATACAGTAAAAGTCTTTAAAATGTCACATATATGGTTGTTTGTATTTAGGTTTATGGTATTCTGGGTACAGTAAAAGTCTTTAAAATGTCACATATATGGTTGTTTGTATTTAGGTTTATAGTATTCTGTGTACAGTAAAAGTCTTTAAAATGTCACGTA
>NW_013891834.1:0-270 GCF_000517525.1 Limulus polyphemus
TTTCTTAATTTTTTCCTCAATCTATTGAGAGATAACTGAACTTCCAGGTATTTTCCTTATTATTTGTTTCTACATCTATTGAGAGATAACTGACTTCAAAATATGTTTTCTTAATTTTTTCTCAACCTATTGAGATATTACTGAACTTCTAAGTATTTTTTCTTAATTTTTCTCAATATATTGAGAGATCACTGAAATTCCAAATATCTTTTCTACATGTATTGAGAAATAACTGAACTTCAGTGTATATTTTCTTAACTTTTTGCTCCA
>NW_013891835.1:0-643 GCF_000517525.1 Limulus polyphemus
TTTACTGAGATATACATACCAGTGGGTGTGTTTACTGAGATATACATACCAGTGGGTGCGTTTACTCAGATATACGTACCAGTGGGTGTGTTTACTGAGATATACGTACCAGTAAATGTGTTTACTGAGATATACATACCAGTGGGTGCGTTTACTCAGATATACGTACAAGTAAATGTGTTTAGTGAGATATACGTACCAGTAGGTGTGTTTACTGTGATATAAGCTAGCCACTGGTACGTATATCTGAGTAAACGCACCCACTGGTACGTATATCTCAGTAAACACACCCACTGGTGCGTATATCTCAGTAAACACACCCACTGGTACGTATATCTCAGTAAACGCACCCACTGGTATGTATATCTCAGTATACACGTTTCACTATTTCCTTACAGTAGTAGATTATGGTAAACAGTAGAAACAACGATTTGGGAATTAGTTTATGGAAATAAGGAAGTCTAATGTAAAGTGGAAAGACCGCGAAAATGAAAAATATTGTGTTTACTGAGGATAGTACGTATCAGTGGGTGTGTATACTGAGATATACATACCAGTGGTGCGTTTAACTGAGATATACATACCAGTGGGTGTGTTTACTGAGATATACGTACCAGTGGGTGTGTTTACTGAGATATACGTA
>NW_013891836.1:0-738 GCF_000517525.1 Limulus polyphemus
AGTAGACTGTTTAACAGTTCTCTGTTTACTTATATAACGTAAAGCTACACAGTAGGTTGTCTAACAGTTCTCTGTTTATTTATATAACGTAAAGCTACACAATAGGCTGCCTAACAGTTCTTTGTTTATTTATATAACGTAAAGCTACACAGTAGTTGTCTAACAGTTCTCTGTTTATTTATATAACGTAAAGCTACACAGTAGACTGTTTAACAGTTCTCTGTTTATTTATATAACGTAAAGCTACACAGTAGGTTATCTAACAGTTCTTACAGCCTATTGTGTAGCTTTACGTTATATAAATAAACAAGAACTGTTAGGCAGCCTATTGTGTAGCTTTACGTTATATAAATAAACAAAGAACTGTTAGGCAGCCTATTGTGTAGCTTTACGTTATATAAATAAACAAAGAACTGTTAGACAGCCTATTGTGTAGCTTTACGTTATATAAATAAACAAAGAACTGTTAGAAAGCCTACTGTGTAGCTTTACGTAATATAAATAAAGAACTGTTAGACAGCCTATTGTGTAGCTTTACGTTATATAAATAAAGAACTGTTAGGTTTATTTATATAACGTAAAGCTACACAGTAGGTTATCTAACAGTTCTCTGTTTATTTATATAACGTAGTTCTCTGTTTATTTATATAACGTAAAGCTACACAATAGGCTGTCTAACAGTTCTTTGTTTATTTATATAACGTAAAGCTACACAATAGGCTCTCTAAAAGTTCTCTG
>NW_013891837.1:0-270 GCF_000517525.1 Limulus polyphemus
TTCTCTTCTCTAACAATTAGAAACAAGCTCCTCTTCTCTAACAATTAGAAACAACCTTATCTTCTATAACAGTTATAAACAAGTTTCTCTTCTCTAACAATTAGAAACAACCCTATAAGTACAAAAGTCAATCACTCCAAAGTCGTTTTTCAAATTTAGTGCCACTATTAGTAGCTAATTCAATTGCCAAAACTATTCACCACGTTAAAACACTTGGTCTTATTACTACCCTCCAACCGGATCCTTCAACAAACTATTCACCACGTTAAA
>NW_013891838.1:0-268 GCF_000517525.1 Limulus polyphemus
CAGGCTACTCAAAGACAGCATGAAACTGTTGAACAGTACAAAGTCAGAGTTCAGTCAGAATCATCAAGGCAAGCTGGATATAGACAACAAGAAAATTCTGAACAACGTCAAACCAGACTTCAAGCACAAAAATTAAGACAAATAACTTACAGAGAGCAATAAACATAGGAACAACATGATGTACGACTTCAGACTCAAAGAACAAGACAAGCTCAAACACGATGTAATTCCAAATAAAGCTTTGTTTGATTAAATGCTTTTTTTATTT
>NW_013891839.1:0-268 GCF_000517525.1 Limulus polyphemus
GTCAATAAGAAGACACAAGATTTAACGATACTGTGTTCTGTCAATAAGAAGACACAATATTCAACGATAATGTGTACTGTCAGTAAGAAAACATAAGATTTAACAATAATGTGTCCTGTCAATAAGAAGACACAAGATTTAACGATACTGTGTACTGTCAATAAGAAGACACAAGATATAACAATACTGTGTACTATCAATAAGAAGACACACGATTTAGCAATACTGTGTACTATCAATAAAAAGACACAAGATTTAACGATACTAT
>NW_013891840.1:0-459 GCF_000517525.1 Limulus polyphemus
CAAACACATGAATACATCATAACCCATGTAGGATATCCGTCAAATACATAAATACATCATAACCCATGTAAGATATCCGTCAAACACATAAATACATCATAACCCATCTAGGATATCCGTCAAACACATGAATACATCATAACCCATGTAGGGTATCCGTCAAATACTTCATAACCACGTAAGATATCCGTCAAACACATGAATACACCATAACCCATGTAGGATATCCGTCAAACACATAAATACATCATAACTGATGTAGGATATCCGTCAAACACATGAATACATCATAACCCATGTAGGATATCCGTCAAACACATGAATACACCATAACCCATGTAGGATATCCGTCAAACACATAAATACATCATAACTGATGTAGGATATCCGTCAAACACATGAATACATCATAACTGATGTAGGATATCCGTCAAACACATGAATACATCATAACCCATG
>NW_013891841.1:0-270 GCF_000517525.1 Limulus polyphemus
ATACGAAACTAGAAAACTTGTTGTTGTTGGTACAGATACAAAACTAGAAACCTGATTGTTGTTGGTACAGATACAAAACTAGAAAACTTATTGTTGTTGGTACAGATACAAAACTAGAAACCTGATTGTTGTTGGTACAGATAATAAACTAGAAACCTGATTGTTGTTGGTACAGATACAAAACTAGAAAACTTGTTGTTGTTGGTACAGATACGAAACTAGAAAACTTGTTGTTGTTGGTATAGATACAAAACTAGAAACCTGATTGTT
>NW_013891842.1:0-270 GCF_000517525.1 Limulus polyphemus
GTAGAGTTACACCTAGGTGTTGATAGAGTAGTTGTACCAAATAAGTCTAAAGATGAGTATGGTGTTTATAAATTCGGTAACTAGAGTTACACCTAGTTGTTCATGGAGTAGTTGTACAAAGTAAGGGTAAAGATGAATATGGTGGTTATAAATTCGGTAACTAGAGTTACAACTAAGTGTTCGTGGAGTAGTTGTACCAAGTAAGGGTAAAGATGAGTACGGTGGTTATAAATTCTACAACTAGAGTTACACCTATGTGTTCATGGAGTA
>NW_013891843.1:0-793 GCF_000517525.1 Limulus polyphemus
GAAGGATACAATGAAAACTCAATCCGCGCAGACTCAACCACCACTAAACCACTCTTCAACATCGACTGACTTCTTCTAAACGAAGACCGCGAAACCCAGACACGCATCTGGACACGATTACAGGACCGATTCCGCGTTCGACGAAAGCTTCCAGTACCAGGTGTAAAAGTTTGTTGTGGGGGGAAAGGGGAGTACCCCGAGAAACCCCACTTTCACGGTCGGGCCCTCGAAAATAATATTTCCCGATCGTATCCGGTGGACGCTGAAATGAAGAGAAAATGTAAAGGTTACTATAGATTAGGTATAATAGATCATTTTAAAAAAGGCTTGGCTGTTGGGAAAACGATGGAAAGGTTGGAATCGTCTGGTGGTAGTCTTCTTCGAAGACTGGTCCTTCTACAGCGGTATAAAAATGTTGAGAACACGGAAAAGTAGGATCCTGTGATCCCAACCCTGGAAAGGTGCCGTTCCATTTTCCACTCACACAATTGCAAAAGTTACTAAATTAAAGTGCTGTAAAGTCTGTGTTTCAAGTGTTAAAATCATTTCAGGATAAATTTCTAGGGTTTTAAGGTGGTCTAATTAAAAGTTACTTTAAGAGTCATCAATTGAAATTTTAATAAATAAATAGACTGTGAAGTTAAGAATCGTTAATTCCGCGAGCAGGGCGAAAAGAAACAACTATTGATTATCTTTCAGGCCTGTTAGATTTCTCGATTTGAGCCAGAATACCAATATGGAAACTTCCCAGAATTTTCATTTCTGAAAACAAAAATAAACTACATGTATATAG
>NW_013891844.1:0-270 GCF_000517525.1 Limulus polyphemus
GATAAAAACAATGAAAGTAAATTAAAGTAAAATGTAAAAATACAGTGAGTTAAAATCATTACATGTCGATAAAAGATTTATATATAATCAAAAATACCTATAGTGTATAAAAAATTAAAAATACAATCTAATCGGACAGTGTCACCATTACCAATGACACTGTCCAACATCAGGGGTAAACTTTTAGATAAAATGTGTCTAAAATAGTGCCACCGCAAATGGTCATAACCATGGCACAACAGTAAAGTGTGGGCTATTGTGACTTGAGTG
>NW_013891845.1:0-270 GCF_000517525.1 Limulus polyphemus
GAAAATTTAATTATTCCTATAATTATAAAGTGATCACTCTAGGTTTTGAGACCACAATGTTGCACTTTCTAATTCTGTAATAAACTCTTGGTAGATCAGCAATAACTTTATGGACTTACAATGTTAAAATCATGTATTGAATTCCTTGCAGTGGATAAAGCATTGGTAATCCATTCTGAGCTTTGAACTAAAAATACAACTTAAACAACAAACATAATCGTGTAATCAAATTAGTCCAGCTCAGAAATTATCCAAATGCCATTGTATCTT
>NW_013891846.1:0-271 GCF_000517525.1 Limulus polyphemus
AAGGACTTGTGTCGCTAAAGTTTCGTCGGAACGAATTTACGGAAAGTTAATTAACAAACGGAGACGTAACAATATGTTTACAATTACTAGTTTCTAGTTTTGCTGATTGGAGAAACTATCTGTTATCAAACAACATAATAGTAAACAAATAACCAAAGCCAAACTAAGTAAACGCTTTTGATATTTACTTTGACGATTGGCAGAATATCGGTGAAAAATAAAAGAGTTTGTTTGTTTTTTGAAGTTAAGCACAAAGCTACACAATGGGCTA
>NW_013891847.1:0-270 GCF_000517525.1 Limulus polyphemus
GAGAATATCCTAACATATAGGAACAGAACAAGAATATCCTAACATATAGGAACAGAACAAGAACATCCTAACATATAGGAACAGAACAAGAATATCCTAACATATAGAAAGAGTACATGAATATCCTAACTTATAGGAAGAGTACATGAATATCCTAACTTATAGGAAGAGTGCATGAATATCCTAACACATAGGAACAGAACAAGAATATCCTAACATATAGGAAGAATACATGAATATCCTAACATATAGGAAGAGTACATGAATATC
>NW_013891848.1:0-396 GCF_000517525.1 Limulus polyphemus
GCTGGTATAAATATTGGTATAAAAGAATTGAAAGTAAACATTTCGAAAGCCTATAACTTACTCTACTAATAATATGTTTTACAAATCCTGGTTTATAAAGTTGGTGGTAAAAATATATAGCACAAACGTCAGGTCTCCTGGAAATAAGAAGCCAAGAACACCAAAGTCACATTTGAAAAGGTGAGTTTCAGATATCTGCTTTAACATGTTTATCAATTTGTATCAGGTCTCCAAATACTTTGAGACGAATTGTTTCTCGTGCATGAAAATTTTAGTGAAAGATCGACTGTTTTGATAATTTCTATTATTTCTAAACAGTCTCCTTCTATGTTGGTTTTATTTTCATGCACGAGGAATGCCAAATTTGGCTGAGTTTTGCTCACATATTTGACCAGC
>NW_013891849.1:0-497 GCF_000517525.1 Limulus polyphemus
AGTTCCATAGTTTGTGTAAAATAAAGTCTTGAAGTATTATCGTGCCATATTTTGTGTAAAATAAAGTATTGAAGTATTATCAGTGCCATGTTTTGTATAAAACAGTCTTGAAGTATTATCAGTTCCATATTTTGTATGAAACAAAATCTTGAGTTATTATCAGTGCCATGTTTTGTATTTTCAGGTTTCTTGAACGATAATTACTTTAACAAACAGACCCACTAAATAATTGGTAAATTTTTAAATAATTAATGTATAACATGTAATACACACACACACACTAAATTCAATATAATATTTAATGTATAACATAGCAGGAGAATTAGAAAAGTCAGGAAGGGCTTGTTATTTAAAAAGTGGAAAGGCCAAAATATAATATTTAATGTATAACATAGCAGGAGAATTAGAAAAGTCAGGAAGGGCTTGTTATTTAAAAAGTGGAAAGGTCAAAATATAATATTTAATGTATAACATAGCAGGAGAATTAGAAAAGTCAG
>NW_013891850.1:0-267 GCF_000517525.1 Limulus polyphemus
TTTTTTCGACTTAGATAACGGCTTTTTTAGTCCTTCTTACACTAGATTTTGTCGACTTTGATAACGGTATTTTAGTCCTTCTTAAACTATATTTTGTCGACTTTGATTACGGCCTTTTCACTCACTTATTACTTTAGATTTTGTCGATTTTCATAACGGTCTTTTTAGTCCTTCTTGCACTAGATTTTTTCAATACATATTTGTCTTTTAGCTTTTTTACACTAGATTTTGTCGACTTTGATATCGGTCTTTTTAGCCTTGTTACTC
>NW_013891851.1:0-270 GCF_000517525.1 Limulus polyphemus
GTGTTCTTTCACACTCTCCTTAGTTTGTCCATTGTTGCTAAAAAAAGAGATATGTTCTTCCATACTCTTCTTAGTTTGTCCATTGTTGCTAAAAAAAGAGATATGTTCTTCCACGCTCTCCTTAGTTTGTCCATTGTTGCTAAAAAAAAGAGATATGTTCTTCCATACTCTTCTTAGTTTGTCCATTGTTGCTAAAAAAAGAAGAGATACGTTTTTCCACGCTCTCCTTAGTTTGTTCATTGTATCTAAAAAAAGGATATGTTCTTCCAC
>NW_013891852.1:0-270 GCF_000517525.1 Limulus polyphemus
GTAACAGATAGACCAGTATTATTTAAAGTATAACAGATATCCAGATATTTGATAAGTGTAACAGATGACCCAGATATTTGATAATTATAACAGGTGACCAGTTATTTCATAATTGTAAAAGACGACCAAATATTTAATAACTATAACTAATAACCAGATATATGATAAGTATAACAGATGACTAGATATTTGATAACTAGAACAGAAGACCAGATATTCGTCGAGAATGACCGATAACTAAATATTTCAAAAGTATAACAGGGGACTAGA
>NW_013891853.1:0-574 GCF_000517525.1 Limulus polyphemus
AAATGTACAACGTTTCGACAAGGTTTTGTCACTGTCAGGTACCAATTATATTAATGTTTTCTTCATTACCTATTAAAGCCGTCTCCAGCCATTATTATTCTCACAGTGAGTTTTTTCGTCATCGAATTTAACGACAAATGATGTTGTTTCAAATGGATTAGACAAAGAGTGATCGAAAACAAACCGTAAAACAGGAAAAACACGGGAACCAAATTATATAAAAACAGTTGAAATGAGAGATAGCTATCGAAAACACGGAAAACGAAACTTAGCTGTCAAAGTAAACGAAAACACACAAAACGTTAAAATGTACCTGAATTATAGAGAAAATTAAAGCATGATTGAATTGCCGCTAATTATCAATTTCTGTGAGGAAAAAGAAAATTGATATTTGAAATACCACAGCTAATTGTAATTACAATTACCTTTAAATTTCTATCTCTATAGCTCACCAGATTATAACGTGAAAATCATTTTTTAAGTTTTATATCCATAAGTGTCGATTTCACGGATTTACTTGTCGTATCGTTTATTTTCATTATTTCTGTCTTACTACCCTGATAGTTTTCATATG
>NW_013891854.1:0-754 GCF_000517525.1 Limulus polyphemus
GTTGTACCAAATAACGCTAAAGATGAGTATGTTGGTTACAAATTCGGTAACTAGAGTTACACCTAGGTGTTCGTGGAGTTGTTGTACCAAATAACGCTAACGATGAGTATGGTGGTGTAACTCTAGATACAGAATTTATAACCACCATACTCATCTTTAGCCTTACATGGTACAACTACTCTATAAACACCTAGGTGTAACTCTAGTTTCCGAATTTGTAACCAACATACTCATCTTTAGCGTTATTTGGTACAACAACTCCACGAATACCTTGGTGTAACTCTAGGTACCGAATTTATATCCAGCATACTCATCTTTAGCTTTACTTGGCACAACTACTCCATGAACACCTAGGTGTAACTCTAGTTACCGAATTTATAACCTAGGTGTTCGTGGAGTTGTTGTACCAAATAACGCTAACCATGAGTATGGTGGTTATTAATTCGGTAACGAGAGTTACACCTAAGTGCTCGTGGAGTTGTTGTACCAAATAACGCTAACGATGAGTATGGTGGTTATAAATTCGGTAACTAGAATTACAATTATGTGTTCATGGAGTAATTTGACCAAGTATGGTAGTTATAAATTCGGTAACTAGAGTTACTCCTAGGTGGTCGTGGAGTTGTTGTACCAAATAATGCTAAAGACGAGTATGGTGGTTACAAATTCGGTAACTAGAGTTACACCTAGGTATTCGTAGAGTTGTTGTACCAAATAACGCTACAGATGAGTATGGGGGTTATTAATTCGGTAA
>NW_013891855.1:0-269 GCF_000517525.1 Limulus polyphemus
TCCATAAGAAATGATGAAAGAAAGTCATAGAGAAAGTATATAGACTCTGTATGACAAATGTTTTAGCAACTTGAACAGAAATGAAGTAAGAAATTGGCTGAAACATTTAATTTGAACATGATGAATAAGTATTTTTCACTTATACTCAATGGACATCTTCCTCATTACGGAATTATTCATACACACATACAAATACGGACTTTAATAGTATATTAAAGTTGCGTTTTATATGTTTATTATATCTGTATGGTAATAATTCAATGATGTTT
>NW_013891856.1:0-269 GCF_000517525.1 Limulus polyphemus
GGGGGGGAATCATTGAAGTTTAATAAGAAATACACTATCTATTTATAAATAAGAATTTTATTTCAACACTTAATTTTGCTTCTGTTCCATTTTATTTTTTGCTAACAGTTTTAGAATCTGCTGTTTCTTGCCAATTACTTGCAACTAACTTGTTAGACATCAGTGTACATGAATACCCCAGGGTGGTGTTTGCTCAACTTTGCTACCACCACCACTGTGAATAACACAACTATAGATATCTCTCCTTGACCACCTTCACCTTCCATCAT
>NW_013891857.1:0-269 GCF_000517525.1 Limulus polyphemus
ATTGTGTCCTGTCAAAAAGAAGATACAGGATTTATCAATACTGTGTACTGTCAATAAGAAGACACAAGATTTAACAATAATGTGTCCTGTCAATAAAATATACAGGATTTATCAATACTGTGTACTGTCAAAAGAAGACACAAGATTTAACAATACTGTGTTCTGTCAATAAGAAGATACAAGATTTATCAATACTGTGTCCTGTCAATAAGAAGATACAGGATTTATCAATACTGTGTACTGTCAATAAGAAGACACAAGATTTAACG
>NW_013891858.1:0-270 GCF_000517525.1 Limulus polyphemus
CATTTCATCCGTGACGGTGTTCTCTAGCCTCACCCAGAGAAGAAACTGGATCTTTCATCCGTGACGGTGTTCTCTAGCCTCAGCCAGAGAAGAAACTGGATCTTTCATCCGTGACGGTGTTCTCTAGCTTCACCCAGAGAAGAAACTGGACCTTTCATCTGTGACGGTGTTCTCTAGCCTCACCCAGAGAAGAAACTGGATCTTTCATCCGTGACGGTGTTCTCTAGCCTCAGCCAGAGAAGAAACTGGACCTTTCGTCGTGAAGGTGTT
>NW_013891859.1:0-265 GCF_000517525.1 Limulus polyphemus
ATGTGACTTAAGAGTAGCAGTTTCATTGGTAGAATTTTTACTGGTTGATTTCATTGGTTTGTTTGCGGGTTACAGCATTATTATGCGACTTAAGAATAGCAGTTTCATTGGTAGAATATTTACTGGTTGATTTCATTGGTTTGTTTGCGGATTACAACATTATTATGCGACTTAAGAATAGCAGTTTCATTGGTAGAATTTGTACTGGTTGGTTTCATTGGTTTGTTTGTGGGTTACAACATTATTATGTGACTTAAGAATAGCA
>NW_013891860.1:0-270 GCF_000517525.1 Limulus polyphemus
ACTCCATTCAGGGTAATTAATAAGGTTTACCTGACCACTCCATTCAGGGTAATTAGTAAGGTTTATCTGACCACTCCGTTCAGGGTAATTAATAAGGTTTACCTGACCACTCCATTCAGGGTAATTAGTAAGGTTTATCTGACCACTCCGTTCAGGGTAATTAATAAGGTTTACCTGACCACTCCATTCAGGGTAATTAATAAGGTTTACCTGACCACTCCATTCAGGATAATTAATAAGGTTTACCTGACCACTCCATTCAGGATAATT
>NW_013891861.1:0-270 GCF_000517525.1 Limulus polyphemus
CATACACCAATAGTCAGTTACTCTTTACTGGTCCGATACAAATTGTAGGCGTGCGTAACATATCATATACCAATAGTCAGTTACTCTTTACTGGTCCGATACAAACTGTAGGTGTGCGTAATATATCATATACCAATATTCAGTTACTCTTTACTGGTCCGATACAAATTGTAGGCGTGCGTAACATATCATATACCAATAGTCAGTTACTCCTTACTGGTCCGATACAAATTGTAGGCGTGCGTAATATATCATATACCAATAGTCAGT
>NW_013891862.1:0-318 GCF_000517525.1 Limulus polyphemus
TCTAGTTAAGAAAAAACTGTCGTCTTTTACGGGAATAGACTTAATATTTGATCAATGGAGCAGAACTGAAATCAAACAGGAACATAGTTTCGATCACTGGTGTGATCATTTTCAAGCACACAAGTTTTAAGAGTAACCATTATATCATTAATGCCACACATTACACAGACCTAACACATATGTCAATGTACCATTAATGCCACACATTACACATACCCAACACAGATGCCAATGTACCATTAATGCCACACATTACACATACCCAACACTGTGTCGGGTCTGTGTAATGTGTGGCATTAATGGGGATGTCCAATGTAT
>NW_013891863.1:0-400 GCF_000517525.1 Limulus polyphemus
ATATATAATTTGTTCGGGTTTTTCATCTAAGAAGAAGCGACATTAAGTTCTTGACGAACTAATATAACAATAGGGAAAAATCATGAATTTTGACTCGCCCAGAGTATATATATATATATATCAATGTTTCTTGTAAAGGACAGATTTTGCTCTTTCTATTTGTATAAAATAATAAATCTATTGGGATAATATGCTACTCTCTACTTTTTGAAATCACAGGATTAATCTGTATGAGGACTGTGAAAAATAACAATGTTAGCTGAAGTGAACAAGAAAACCTATTGCTAGTCCTTCCTTTAACAGGCGGTTTAACTCTTGTAAATTCAAGACTTATTCTCACATTATTAATCCTCTCTCAGACATTCACTTCAGCACCATAACAATTCAAGATCTACTTTCG
>NW_013891864.1:0-409 GCF_000517525.1 Limulus polyphemus
AAAACGACCAACAAAAGTCGCAAAAATGATAATAGAACGTTAGAATTTTGTATGTAAATACACAAGTATGCAACGAACGTTCTTGAAAAAATTTCGAGAAGATCCGTCCAAATGGAACGAAGTACTGGTACAAAACGCAAAACGTTCCATAACTCCTTTAAAACAAACAGGAGAAAGGTAAAACTCTGCATATTACTACGCAACGTTAAAGTGTACCTACATACCAAATTTGTTGAACAATCATCAATTTAGGACCCTCTGGTAACAAGAAATCGAAAAACAATCAGTAACCAAAAGCTTCACTGCCTTTTTATTGGCTTTTCTGAAAGCGTATGTGTATAGTGTTACTCTTATCATTTTTGCGACTTTTGTGGTCGTTTCCTTCTACCTAGAATTTTGCATGTAAATT
>NW_013891865.1:0-270 GCF_000517525.1 Limulus polyphemus
GTAACAGACATCACATCAAGAATATATCAAATATCTGATAGTAATAGAGCTATAGTTACTGGATACTATAATAACAAGACTATCCCAGCAGTGTAACAATTGTCACATCAAGAATATATCAAATATCTGATAGTAATAGAGCTATAGTTATTTGATACAATAATAACAAGACTAAATTAGCAGTGTAACAGATGTCAAGTCAAGAATATATCAAATATCTGATAGTAATAGAGCTATAGTTAGTTGATACTATAATAACAAAACTACATC
>NW_013891866.1:0-270 GCF_000517525.1 Limulus polyphemus
GAAGATGTCATGTTCTCTTAGACGCTGAGATTTTGTTTGAATAATCTTCTTTTGAAAGCTCATCTCTGTTTACAACATAACAGGAAACAAAAAACAGTAAAATCGAAGATAACCGAAATTTTCATAACAGATTACGAAATAACTATTGGGAATTTTGATGAAAGGATATCCATTTTGAAAGTCTTACATCAATGGTAACATTGTATTGAAATATAAGGAAAAACTATTTTTTCAAAATTTGAGAAAAACATGGGCTATAGCCTTGGCTTT
>NW_013891867.1:0-532 GCF_000517525.1 Limulus polyphemus
CTCAGAATTAAACTATTATTACATGTCCATGATAAGCCAGATAATAAACAATTGTAACTCCGTTATAAACATAAACGTGTATTATATTGTGGTAGCTAGAGCTCAGAATTAAACTATTATTACATGTCCATGATAAGCCAGATAAATAACAATTGTAACTCCGTTATAAACATGAACGTGTATTATATTGTGGTAGCTAGAGCTCAGAATTAAACTATTATTACATGTGCATAATTGTTATTTATCTGGCTTATCGTAACTCCGTTATAAACATGAACGTGTATTATATTGTGGTAGCTAGAGCTCAGAATTAAACTATTATTACATGTGCATGATAAGTCACATAAATAAGAATTGTAACTCCGTTATAAAGATGAACGTGTATTATATTGTGGTAGCTAGAGCTCAGAATTAAACTATTATTACATGTGCATGATAAGCCAGATAAATAACAATTGTAACTCCGTTATAAACATGAACGTGTATTATATTGTGGTAGCTAGAGCTCAGAATTAAACTATTATTACATGTG
>NW_013891868.1:0-269 GCF_000517525.1 Limulus polyphemus
CCATAAAGCTTCTGTATGGCTTCTGGTACTCCTTCATGATCTAACACCTTGATGCTCACAAGGGTTTGCTGAGATGCAGAGTCTATGACAAAGTTGCACCTTTGGCCATCCAGCTTTCCTGTCACGTAGATACCATGTGTGCTTGGCATTTTACACCTAGCTGTTGGGACTTTCATGATGGGGGTTGGTTGGCGTCACTCAACACCAACCACTACTGGTCTCCTTCAGGACGACTTGTTGGTAATATTCCTCCTACACTGGCTCCTCAA
>NW_013891869.1:0-270 GCF_000517525.1 Limulus polyphemus
CACCAACCAATTCAAGAACATTCTAATGAGTAGTTCATTGTTTCACTAACAACATCAAGAACATCCTAATGAGTAGTTCATTGTTTCACCAACCAATTCAAGAACATTCTAATGAGTAGTTCATTGTTTCACTAACAACATCAAGAACATCCTAATGAGTAGTTCATTGTTTCACCAACCAATTCAAGAACATCCTAATGAGCAGTTCATTGTTTCACCAACAACATCCTAATGAGTAGTTCATTGTTTCACCAACAACATCCAATGAGT
>NW_013891870.1:0-269 GCF_000517525.1 Limulus polyphemus
GTGTAACAACTTGAAATAAACTTTTAATGACTTCACAGTGTGTGTGTGATAACTTGAAATAAACTTTGAATGACTCCACAGTGTGTGTGATAATTTGCAACAAACTTTGAATGACTCCACAGTGTGCGTGATAACTTGAAACAAACTTTGAATGACTCCACAGTGTGTGTAACAACTTGAAACAAACTTTTAATGACTCCACAGTGTGTGTGATAACTTGAAATAAACTTTGATTGACTCCACAGTGTGTGTGATAATTTGCAACAAAC
>NW_013891871.1:0-270 GCF_000517525.1 Limulus polyphemus
ATGTGAAAACAGGAGTTGCGTATTGTGAAAACAGATACTGTGTGTTGTGAAAACAGGTGTTGTGTACTGTGAAAAAAGGTGTTGTTTATTGTGAAAATAGGTGTTGTGTGTAGTGAAAACAGGTGTTATGTATTGTGAGAACAGATATTGTGTGTTGTGAAGAAACAGGTGTTGTGTGGTGTAAAAACAAACCTGATATAATCGATGGAAGTTCCTTCAATTTACTCATGAAATTCCAATGATGATTAAATGTTTGATTTTCGATTCCAG
>NW_013891872.1:0-269 GCF_000517525.1 Limulus polyphemus
ATTGACAGGACACAGTATTGTTAAATTATGTGTCTTCTTATTGACAGTACACAGTATTGATAAATCCTTTATCTTCTTATTGACAGGTATACAAATTTGTTTAATTTTGTGTTTTCTTATTGACAGTACACAGTATCGTTAAATCCTGTATCTTCTTATTGACAGTACACAGTATTGATAAATCCTTTATCTTCTTATTGACAGGATACAAATTTGTTTAATTTTGTGTTTTCTTATTGACAGTACACAGTATTGATAAATCCTGTATC
>NW_013891873.1:0-270 GCF_000517525.1 Limulus polyphemus
ATGTCGTTAATATCTACTGTTGTTTAATGTTAGCCTTTGATACTGGTATGTTACTACCTGTTTAAATGTCTTTAATATATACTGTTGTTTAATGTTGGACTTTAACATTGTTTGTTACTGCTTGTTTAAATGTCGTTAATATCTACTGTTGTTTAATGTTGGTCTTTGACACTGGTATGTTACTACCTGTTTAAATGCCATTAATATCTACTGTTGTTTAATGTTGGTCTTTGACACTGGTATGTTACAACCTGTTTGAATGTCGTTAAT
>NW_013891874.1:0-269 GCF_000517525.1 Limulus polyphemus
ATATATATATATATGGTATATAAAACTTCTGGTTAAACATTCACAACGATATATATATATATATGGTATATAAAAACTTCTGAGTAAACATTTACATATGTATATGGTAAATAAAACTTCTGATTAAACATTCACATCGATATATATATATGGCAAATATAAACCACTGTTTAAAAATTCACATCGACATATATATATATGGTATATAAGCACTTCTGTTTTAAAATTCACATCGATATATATATATATATGGTAAATCATACTTCTGG
>NW_013891875.1:0-270 GCF_000517525.1 Limulus polyphemus
ACGAGTGCGTACAAGGGCTATCTGTGGTCTGCCCACCACGGGTATCAAAACCCGGACTCTAGCGTTGTAAGTCCGCAGACATACCGCTGTGCCACTGGGGAGCACAAGAAACGTTTGTTTGTAATTAAGCACAAAGCTACACAATGGGCTATCTGTGCTCTGCTCACCACGGGTATCTAAACCTGGATTCTATCATTGTAAGTCCGCAGACATACCGCTGTGCCACTGGAGAGCAAAAGAAACGCATTACCTTAAATGAGCTACAGTGCT
>NW_013891876.1:0-268 GCF_000517525.1 Limulus polyphemus
GGGACGAAGTATCGGTACAAAACGCAAAACCTTATATAACTCCTTAAAACGAATAGTAGGAAGGTGAAACTATGCATGTAACTGCTCAACGATAAAGTGTACCTACATCCCAAAATTGGAGAAGAACTATCAATTCAGGACCCTCTGGAAACAAGAAATCGAGAAACAATCAGTAAAAAAAAGCTTCACTGCAGTAGATATACGCCTTTAGGCAAGCCAATAAAAGAGTAACATAAAGCGACCACAAAAATCGTAATAGTAATACTAG
>NW_013891877.1:0-269 GCF_000517525.1 Limulus polyphemus
ACAGTATCGTTAAATCTTGTGTCTTCTTATTGACAGTACACATTATCGTACAATATTGTCTCTTCTTATTGACAGTACACAGTATCGTTAAATCTTGTGTCTTCTTATTGACAGTACACAGTATCGTTAAATCTTGTGTCTTCTTATTGACAGTACACAATATCGTTAAATCTTATGTCTTCTTATTGAAAGTACACAGTATTGTTACATCTTGTGTCTAGTTATTGACAGTACACAGTATCGTTACATCTTGTGACTTCTTTTTTGAC
>NW_013891878.1:0-290 GCF_000517525.1 Limulus polyphemus
GGGTGGTTTTACCAAATAACGCTAACGATGATTATGGTGGTTATAAATTCGGTAACTATAGTTACACATAGGTGTTCGTGGAGTTGTTGTACCAAATAACGCTAAAGATGAGTATGGTGGTTATAAATTCGGTAACTAGAGTTACATCTAGGTGTTGGTGGTGTTGTTGTACCAAATAACGCTAAAGATGAGTATGGGGGTTACACATTCGGTAACTATAGTTACACTTAGGTGTTTGTGGAGTTGTTGTACCAAATAACGCTAACGATGAAGTATGGTGGTTATAAATT
>NW_013891879.1:0-465 GCF_000517525.1 Limulus polyphemus
AAACATACAATGCATACAATGATGATAAAAGCCAAAAACTAGAATTCAGAGTGAAAATAGTTAAATTGCGAAATAAGCAACGTCTGTGAGTTTATTCATCGTTATTTGTTTGTAAAAAGGTAAGTTTCTGACACAGCTGTATGACCATGAAATTGCTACGTTTACCCTTAAAATATTTGATAATACGCCCTAAATATATCCCTGTAACTCTTTTCATTCTCACATCATCCTACTGTCATAGCAGAATATTAAAAAAATCAACTTTTATGCGGTGTAAAAAAACAAACAAACATTAGAGCTCTTTAATATTCGATACCTATACCAAACGTAGTGCACGTGTGATGTATCTTTAATTGTTTTTCTAGATCGATTGTCTTTAAATTATAATTGATACATCTCAAAAAGCATGATACACCAGTCTACTCACACTTAATAATAACTAACTTCCTGATCACTCAGAGTAAT
>NW_013891880.1:0-272 GCF_000517525.1 Limulus polyphemus
GGAAAATTTCAAAGACTATAGCCTTGTTAGTTTCGACGATAAAATCAATTTTTTGAAATAGAGACAAATGTGCGTATTTTAAGTCATCATTGACCGTACAATACCGGTCAGGGATTATTTCGTAGAAACGCTTTAAATTCACACACTATGTCTGTAAAAAAGAACATTACGTCGTTTCTAAAGTTAAAAAAAAATTTCTCTCTAACACAGAGTCAAAACAATCGAAAAGGTGGATTTAATTTAGAAAGAAGACGTAATGGTGTTTTAGATTT
>NW_013891881.1:0-269 GCF_000517525.1 Limulus polyphemus
GAACTTGTTTCAAACCATTATAAGGACTGTTAAAGTATCGAATAAACTAACTTGTTTCAAACCATTATAAGAACTGTTAAAGTATCGAATAAACTAGCTTGTTCCAAACCATTATAAGGACTGTTGAAGTATCGAATAAACTAGCTTGTTCCAAACCATTATAAGGACTGTTAAAGTATCGAATAAACTAGCTTGTTCCAAACCATTATAAGGACTGTTAACGTATCGAATAAACGAACTTGTTTCAAACCATTATAAGGACTGTTAAA
>NW_013891882.1:0-648 GCF_000517525.1 Limulus polyphemus
AAACTATATTGAATAAGATTTCCTACATAAAAAGTTAAGTAATTTAGAAACTGTATTGAATAAGATTTCCTACATAGAAAATCATGTAATTTAGCAACTATATTGAATAAGATTTTCCTGCATAGAAATGTTAAGTAATTTAGAAACTGTATTGAATAATATTTCCTATATAGAAATGTTAAGTAATTTAGAAACTGTGTTGAATAAGACTTCCTGCATAGAAATATTAAGTAATTCAGAAACTGTATTAAATAAAATTTTCTGCATAGTTTCTATGTAGGAAATCTTATTCAATACAGTTTCTAAATTACTTAACTTTGCTATATAGGAAATCTTATTCAATACATTTTCTAAATGACTTAACATTCCTATGCAGGAAATATTATTCAATACAGTTTCTAAATTACTTTGCTTTGCTATATAGGAAATCATATTCAATACAGTTTCTAAATTACTTAACTTTTCTATGTAGGAAATTTTATTCAATACAGTTTCTAAATTACTTAACCTTTGTTAAGTAATTTAGAAACTGTATTGAATAAGATTTCCTACATAAAAAAGTTATGTAATTTAGAAACTGTATTGAATAAGATTTCCTACATAAAAAAGTTATTTAATTTAGAAACTGTATTGAATAAGATTTCCTGC
>NW_013891883.1:0-268 GCF_000517525.1 Limulus polyphemus
AACAATTATCGTTCTATGACCCCGTTGACTTTAGTCTGCAACCAGTTTCTTAATTAACTCATATATTTACAACATATCTACATGTCTTTGTTTAAGACCGACTGGATTAAATAGGACCCAATAGCTAGTATCGTTCTATGACCCACTGTTGACTTTAGTCTGCAGACAGTGTGTTTATTAACTCATCTATTTACAACATATCTTCATTGGTTTCCTCAAGTTCGAGTGGATTAAAGAGATCCAATAACAATTTTCGTTCTATGACCAA
>NW_013891884.1:0-270 GCF_000517525.1 Limulus polyphemus
TTTTTTTGTGTCTAAACTCTGAAGGCATATTAACGCTAATTCCCCTATTGGCTCAGTAGTAAGACTGAAAATTTATAATACTCAAACCTTGGTTTCAATACCCGTGTTAGGCACAGCACAGTTAAAAATAAATAAACAAAATTATAATGTAAAAATCGGGTTTCGATACCCGTGGTAGCATAGCATAGATAGTCTGCAGGGGTTAATAAACGTTTTAAAAATTCGTCATTGTTTAGAAGCAACACTTATACATGCGCGTGGGCGTGCGCG
>NW_013891885.1:0-317 GCF_000517525.1 Limulus polyphemus
ACATGACTGTAGTCATCTTTAATCCTAATAACGTAGTGTTACCAACATACTTGACTGTGACCATTTTTATCCTAATAATGTAGTGTTACCAACATACTTGACTGTAGCCATCTTTAATCCTAATAATGTAGTGTTACCAACATACATGACTGTAGCCGTATTTAATCCTAATAATGTAGTGTTACCAACAAACTTGACTGTAACCATCTTTAATCCTAATAATGTAGTGTTACCAACATACTTGACTGTGTAGCCATCTTTAATCCTAATAATGTAGTGTTACCAACATACTTGACGGTAGCCATCTTTAATCCTAA
>NW_013891886.1:0-270 GCF_000517525.1 Limulus polyphemus
GAAGCAGTCGAGCTCCTGTTGCATCGTTTCCGCCGAAGTCGCACTCAGCACACAATCATCAGCAAACAACAGGTCTCTGATACCAGTCAAACGAACTTTTGTGCGCACTTGCAAACGGCGAAGATTGAACAGCTTTCCATCCATTCGATATCGCAAGTGTATTCCGCTCGGACCATCCCTGAAGGCGTCTGACTGCAATGCTGATAAATTCATACTAAACAGTGTTGGTGCCAACACGCAACCCTGCTTGACGCCATCGGACACAGGAAT
>NW_013891887.1:0-270 GCF_000517525.1 Limulus polyphemus
CATCAAAGTTTAATAGTAGAATGTGACCATCAACAAGTCATAACGTGATTTAATACATCAAAGTTGAATAGTAGAATGTGTCCATCAACAAATCATAACGTGATTTAATACATCAAAGTTTAATAGTAGAATGTGACCATCAACAAATCATAACGTGATTTAATACATCAAAGTTGAATTACTGTATCCATCAACAAATCATAGCGTGATTTAGTACATCAAAGTTGAATAGTAGACTGTATCCAGCAACAAATCATAGCGTGATTTAAT
>NW_013891888.1:0-270 GCF_000517525.1 Limulus polyphemus
CCGGTGGATACTATGATTGGCTTGTATGCATTCCTAAATATTAGCTTGACTGGTGGATACTGTGATTGGCTTGTATGCATTCATAAATATTAGCTTGACCCGTGGACACTATGATTGGCTTGGACGCATTCCTAAATATCAGCTTGACCGTTGGACACTATGATTGGCTGGTATGCATTCCTAAATATTTGCTTGACCGGTGGATACTATGATTGGCTTGTATGCATTCCTAAATATTAGCTTGACTGGTGGATACTATGATTGGCTTGT
>NW_013891889.1:0-269 GCF_000517525.1 Limulus polyphemus
AAGCCATATCCAGTGTGGAAGTAACAAATATAATCAGCTTTATATGGTGTTGAAATAATAAATATAATCAGCCATATATGGTGTAGAAGTAACAAATATAATCAGCCATATCTGGTGTTGAAATAATAAATATATTCAGATTTATCTGGTGTAGAAGTAACAAATATAATCAGCCATATCTGGTGTAGAAGTAACAAATACAATCAGCTTTATCTGGTGTAGAAGTAACAAATATAATCAGCCATATATGATGTAGATGTAACAAATAT
>NW_013891890.1:0-270 GCF_000517525.1 Limulus polyphemus
AATCAATTACGTCATTTTAAAGTTTCTAAAAGTTATGAGACTGACACCAGTTTCCATTACCGGTGACTTGCAGATATTAAAGTTGTAAAATTTTTAATTTAGTGTTCTGAATAAAGAATTTGTCATGAGTTTCAATGACTTTTCTCACGTGAGATAGCGATGAAGTGTTTTTGTTATTCGATGTTTTATACACGTTTTTCTTCTGTTCCTTTTTCTATTTATTTATATAAGTATTAAACTGTTATTGATGGTATGTTTTTCTTTCGTGTT
>NW_013891891.1:0-270 GCF_000517525.1 Limulus polyphemus
GGAATAACTCTTTTAAACTCATCTAGTAAACAAGGATCCTTCACTGGAATAACTCTTTTAAACTCATCTAGTAAACAAGGATCCTTTACTGGAATAACTCTTTTAAACTCAACTAGTAAACAAGGATCCTTTACTGGAATAACTCTTTTAAACTCATCTAGTAAACAAGGATCCCTTACTGGAATAACTCTTTTAAACTCAACTAGTAAACAAGGATCCTTTACTGGAATAACTCTTTTAAACTCAACTAGTAAACAAGGATCCTTTACT
>NW_013891892.1:0-270 GCF_000517525.1 Limulus polyphemus
ATGTTTCAGGGGATTATAGTATAGTGTCAAGCATGTTCCTTGTGGATGTTCCAGGAGATTATGGTATAGTGTCAAGCATGTTCCCAATGGATGTTCCAGGGGATTATAGTATAGTGTCGAGCATAACCCTAGTGAATGTTCTAGGGGATTATGGTATAGTGTCAAGCATGTTCCTAGTGGATGTTCCAGGGGATTATGGTATAGTGTCTAGAATGTTCCTAGTGGATGTTCCAGGAGATTGTAGTATAGTGTCTAGAATGTTCCTAGTGG
>NW_013891893.1:0-270 GCF_000517525.1 Limulus polyphemus
AAAAAATTGTTTGGTACCAAACCACCTACACCATTTGTATAAATATAGTTATTGACCATAAATTCTGTTTTGCATCAAACGACCTATACCATCTCTATAAAGATATTTATTGGTTTCAAACCACCTACAACATCTGTATCAAGATATTTAGTGACAACTAACATTGTTTTGTATCAAACTACCTACAACATCTGTATAATGATATTATTGACTATAAACATTGTTTGGTATCAAACCACCTACAACATCTGTATAAAGATATTTAGTGAA
>NW_013891894.1:0-270 GCF_000517525.1 Limulus polyphemus
GGTGTTTCTCTGTGTATCCTCAACTTGTAGTGTTTCTCTGTGTATCCTCAACTTGGAGTGTTTCTCTGTGTATCCTCAACTTGGAGTGTTTCTCTGTGTATCCTCAACTTGTAGTGTTTCTCTGTGTATCCTCAACTTGGAGTGTTTCTCTATGTATTCTCAACTTGTGATGTTTCTCTGTGTATCCTCAACTTGTAGTGGTTCTCTGTGTATCCTCAACTTGTAGTGTTTCTCTGTGTATCCTCAACTTGGAGTGTTTCTCTATGTATC
>NW_013891895.1:0-503 GCF_000517525.1 Limulus polyphemus
CTTATAGAACTATCCACAGCCATAACTATAACACATTGTCCTATAGAACTATCCACAGCCATAACTATCGTAGAGTGTCCTATAGAACTATCCACAGCCATAACTATCGTACAGTGTCCTATAGAACTATCTACAACCTTAGCTATCACACATTGTCCTATAGAACTATCCACAGCCATAACTATCGTACAGTGTCCTATAGAACTATCCACAGCCATAACTATAACACATTGTCCTATAGAACTATCCACAGCCATAACTATCGTAGAGGTGTGTGATAGTTATGGCTGTGGATAGTTCTATAGGACACTCTACGATAGTTATGGCTGTAGATAGTTCTATAGGACAGTGTACGATAGTTATGGCTGTGGATAGTTCTATAGGACACTCTACGATAGTTATGGCTGTGGATAGTTCTATAGGACAATGTGTTATAGTTATGGCTGTGGATAGTTCTATAGACAGTGTCCTATAGAACTATCCACAGCCATAACTATAACACA
>NW_013891896.1:0-669 GCF_000517525.1 Limulus polyphemus
GTACACAGTATTGTTAAATCGTGTGTCTACTTATTGACAGTAAACAGTTTTATTAAATCTTATGTCTTCTTATTGAAAATACACAGTATCGTTAAATCTTGTGTCTTCTTATTGGAAGTACACAATATCGTTAAATCTTGAGTGTTCTTATTGACAGTACACAGTATCGTTAAATCTTGTGTCTTCTTATTGACAGTACACAGTATCGTTACATCTAGTGTCTTCTTTTTGACAGTACATCTTCTTATTGACAGTACACAGTATCGTTAAATCGTGTGTCTTTTATTGATAGTACACAGTATTGCTATATCGTGTGTCTTCTTATTGACAGTACACAGTATTGCTAAGTACTGTCAATAAGAAGACACTAGATTTAACGATACTGTGCACTGTCAATAAGAAGACACAAGAATTAACTATACTGTGTACTGTCAATAAGAAGACACAAGATTTAACGATACTGTGTACTGTCAATAAGAAGACACAAGATTTAACGATACTGTGCACTGTCAATAAGAAGACACAAGATTTAACTATACTGTGTACTGTCAATAAGAAGACACAAGATTTAACGATACTGTGTACTGTCAATAAGAAGACAAAAGATTTAACGTATCGTTATATCTTCTGTCTTCTTATTGACAGGACACATTATTGTTAAATCTTGTG
>NW_013891897.1:0-270 GCF_000517525.1 Limulus polyphemus
ATTTTATGCCCTGCTTGGAAGAAGGTGTCTAGTCTAAGCCCTGTGACAAAGAACTATTGGGCACAATGGGACCAGTTGAAGCTTGAAGATGTTATTCTTCTCCGAAGATGGGGAACTGCAAACGGTTATACCGAGAAAGTTACGGAAGTTGTGCTGCGTCAATCCCATGATAGTTTAACAGGAGGACATCTCGGAGTTAAGAAAACATTGAGTCACTTACGACAGAGATTCTATTGGATAGGTATGAGGCAAGATGTGGAAGAATGGTGC
>NW_013891898.1:0-270 GCF_000517525.1 Limulus polyphemus
TAGAAACTAGTTTACATACATACCAATCAATCTGTAATTCACAGAGACTAGTTTATATACATGCCAATCAATCTGTAATTCACAGAAACTAGTTTACATACATACCAATCAATCTGTAGTTTACAGAAACTAGTTTACATACATACCAATCAATCTGTAATTCACAGAGACTAGTTTACATACATACCAATCAATCTGTAATTCACAGACACTAGTTTACATACATGCCAATCAATTTATAATTCACAGAAATTAGTTTACATACATACC
>NW_013891899.1:0-270 GCF_000517525.1 Limulus polyphemus
CTACTGTAACATGTTTCACAGAATCTATTAACTGTGGTGTTTGTACTACTGTAACATGTTTTGCAGAATCTATTACCTGTGGTGTTTGTACTACTGTAACATGTTTCACAGAATCTGTCAACTGTGGTGTTTGTACTACTATAACACCTTTCACAGAATCTATTAACTGTGATGTTTGTACTACTGTAACATGTTTCACAGAATCTATTAACTGTGGTGTTTGTACTACTGTAACATGTTTTGCAGAATCTGTCAACTGCGGTGTTTGTG
>NW_013891900.1:0-200 GCF_000517525.1 Limulus polyphemus
GCCCTTCTTCCCATTGTATAATAGCAAAGGAACCTAACTGTGATTTTTATATTTTAATGTTTCTTCTTCCCATTGTATAATAGCAAAGGAACCTAACTGTGATTTTTATATTTTAATCGCTCTTCTTCCCATTGTATAATAGCAGAGTAACCTAACTGTTGATTTTTATATTTTAATGGCTCTTTCTTCCCATTGTATAA
>NW_013891901.1:0-270 GCF_000517525.1 Limulus polyphemus
TTAGAAGAAGAGCTGAAAGTATTCAATATTAAGTGTTAATATTGTTATAGAACATGCTACAAACATCAGTAAACTGTAAACATCAGGTTTAGTAAAACCACTGTTAGAAGAAGAGCTGAAAGTATTCAATATAAAGTGTTAATGTTATTCGGTAATATTTTCTTACACTTGTGATAATAAGCTAAGAGATTAACATTTAATTGTAATAAAAAGTGTAAAACTTAGAACTTGTTTTCATACCAGTTCCTATTTACGTGGTAGTTTGAGTTG
>NW_013891902.1:0-270 GCF_000517525.1 Limulus polyphemus
TCCTGTGACAAAGAACTATTGGGCACAATGGGACCAGCTGAAGCTTGAAGATGGTATTCTTGTCCGGAGATGGAAAACTGCAGATGGGAAAGTGACGACCTGTCAAACAGTTATACCGAGAAAGTTACGGTAAGTTGTGTTGCGTCAATCCCATGATAGTTTAACAGGAGGACATGTTGGAGTTAAGAAGACATTGAGTGACCTACGACAGATATTTTACTGAATAGGTATGAGGCAAGATGTGGAAGAATGGTGCTCCAATGAAGTTAT
>NW_013891903.1:0-270 GCF_000517525.1 Limulus polyphemus
CGTTAAATCTTGTGTCTTCTTAGTTGACAGTACACAGTATCGTTAAATCTTGTGTCTTCTTGTTGACAGTACACAGTATCGTTATATCTTGTAGCCTTCTTATTGACAGTACACAGTATCGTAAATCTTGTGTCTTCTTATTGACAGTACACAGTATCGTTAAATCTTGTGTCTTCTTATTGACAGTACACAGTATCGTTAAATCTTGTGTCTTCTTATTGACAGTACACAGTATTGTTAAATCTAGTGGTCTTCTTATTGACAGTACAC
>NW_013891904.1:0-270 GCF_000517525.1 Limulus polyphemus
ACATTTATTATCAACATGTATAGCTGATATTGTTTTCAACAATACTATATCAACGTGTATAGCTGATATTGTTGTAAACAATACTATATCAACATGTATAGATGATATTGTTGTAAACAATACTATATCAACATGTATAGATGATATTGTTGTAAACAATACTATATCAACATGTATAGCTGATATTGTTGTAAACAATACTATATCAACATGTATAGCTGATATTGTTTTCAACAATACTATATCAACGTGTATAGATGATATTGTTGT
>NW_013891905.1:0-270 GCF_000517525.1 Limulus polyphemus
TGAACTTGTTTAAAGACTTGTTATATTATTACCCCATTATAAATCCTAAGATTATGAACTTGTTTAAAAGACTTGTTATATTATTACTTTAATATAAACCCCGAGAATATGAACTTGTTCAAAGACTTGTTATATTATTACCTTATCATAAACCCGAAGAACATGAACTTGTTTAAAAACTTGTTATATTATTACCTTATTATAAACCCCAAGAACATGAACTTGTTTAAAGACTTGTTATATTATTACCTTATTATAAACCCCAAGAAC
>NW_013891906.1:0-269 GCF_000517525.1 Limulus polyphemus
AGTACTTGTATCAAGTAAGGCTAAGGATGTGTATGGTGTTATAAATTCTGTAACTAGAGTTGCACCTAGGTGTTCATGGAGTAGTTGTACCAAGTAAGGCTAAAGATGAGTATGGTGGTTATAAATTGGTAACTAGAGTTACACCTACATGATCGTGGAGTTGTTATACCAAATAACGCTAAAGATGAGTATAGGGGTTAAACATTCGGTAACTAGAGTTACACCTAGGTGTTCATGGAGTAGTTGTACCAAGTAAGGCTAAAGATGAG
>NW_013891907.1:0-269 GCF_000517525.1 Limulus polyphemus
ATTCGCTGGTTAGTTACGACAGCGGGGGTCAAGTGACGCTGGTAGCACGTGTTGAGAGTCTTAGAAGTTTCTAAAACAGGCAGTATTATCGTATATAAGTGCGCTAGACAGTGAGAGAGAGAGATGGAGGGGAGACGAAGCAGAGTTGGCAACCAAAGACAGCGATTACGGTCGGCGGGTACCGAGGATAGCAGATACAGAGATCGGAACTATAGTTAGCGGGGACGAACAATTAAGTCTAATTGCGACAATTAAGTCTAAGTGCGATA
>NW_013891908.1:0-372 GCF_000517525.1 Limulus polyphemus
GAAAGACTGAGCTACCGTGGCGACTACTAAAGAAAGACTGTACTACCGTGGTGACTACTAAAGAATGACTGTGCTACCGTGGTGACTACTAAAGAAAGACTGTGTACCGTGGTGACTACTAAAGAATGACTGTGCTATGGTGGTGTCTACTAAAGAAAGACTGTGCTACCGTGGTGACTACTAAAGAAAGACTGTACTACCGTGGTGACTACTAAAGAAAGACTGTGTTACCGTGGTGACTATTAAAGAAAGACTGTGCTACCGTGGCGACTACTAAAGAATGACTGTGCTACCGTGGTGACTACTAAAGAAAGACTGTGCTACCGTGGTGACTACTAAAGAATGACTGTGCTACCGTGGTGACTACTAAAG
>NW_013891909.1:0-270 GCF_000517525.1 Limulus polyphemus
ATTATTATTAAATATAACACTCGTTGGTTTCATAACGAAGCAAATATTGTTATTAAATATAACACTTGTTGGTTTCATAACGAAGCAAATATTATTATTAAATATAACACTCGTTGGTTTCATTACGAAGCAAACATTATTATTAAATATAACACTTGTTGGTTTCATTACGAAGCAAACATTATTATTAAATATAACACTCGTTGGTTTCATTACGAAGCAAACATTATTATTAAATATAACACTTGTTGGTTTCATAACGAAGCAAAC
>NW_013891910.1:0-314 GCF_000517525.1 Limulus polyphemus
AAACTGAAGAAACCTAGTGTAAGGTATTATATATAACACACTCATATGTAAACTGAAGAAACCTAGTGTAAGGTATTATATATAACATACACACACATGTAAACTGAATAAACCTAGTGTAAAGTATTATATATAACACACACATGTGTAAAGTATTATATATAACACACACACATATGTAAACTGAAGAAACCTAGTGTAAGGTATTATATATAACACACACATATGTAAACTGAAGAAACCTAGTGTAAGGTATTATATATAACACACGCATATGTAAACTGAAGAAACCTAGTGTAAAGTATTATATATAA
>NW_013891911.1:0-270 GCF_000517525.1 Limulus polyphemus
ACGTTTAGAGGATGGGTATTGTGGTGTGTTAGATACGTTTAGTGGATGAATATTGTTGTGTGTTAGACACGTTTAGAGGATGAGTATTGTGGTGTGTTAGACACTTTTAGGGGATGAGTATTGTTGTGTGTTAGACACATTTAGAATATAAGTATTGTTGTGTGTTAGACACATTTAGAATATAAGTATTGTGGTGTTAGCCACATTTAGAGGATGAGCATTGTGGTAGGTTAAATACATTTAGAGAATGAGTATTGTAGTGTTTTAGAC
>NW_013891912.1:0-270 GCF_000517525.1 Limulus polyphemus
CATATAGTAAAAAATTACCAAAAAAACGTATAGAAAATACATTCGTGCCATTATATAGGAAGGGACAAATCAATTTCGACAAGTATGGCAAAAGTGGTTTTGCTGAAGTACATAAACATGATGGGGTGAAAGGTCAGCATTTGACATATAAAACTGCTAATAGATATGATCATTTACTTGATGCAAGAAAAACAACTTATCATCATGATGAAAATATATATACGAATGCAGGTATCTCTTCAATAGCAACTGAATATGCATCAGGTGGAT
>NW_013891913.1:0-270 GCF_000517525.1 Limulus polyphemus
ACAGACTGTGTCGTGTGTAGCTAGTAGTTGCATGCCAGTAACTTCTACAGACTGGGTCGGGCGTAACTTATAGTTACATGCCGGTAACTTCTATAGACTGGGTCGGGCGTAACTAGTAGTTACTGGTAACTTCTATAGATTGGGTCGGACGTAACTAGTAGTTACATGCCGGTAACTTCTACAGACTGGGTTGGGCATAGCTAGTTGTTGCATGCCGGTAACTTCTACAGACTGGGTCGGGCGTAGCCAGTAGTTGTATGCCGGTAACTT
>NW_013891914.1:0-270 GCF_000517525.1 Limulus polyphemus
AAATACGCAAGTACGCAACAAACGTTCCAAAAAAAAATTCGAGAAGATTCCTCCAAAAGGAACGAAGTACTGGTACAAAACGCAAAACCTGCTATAACTCCTTTAAAACGCATAGTAGGAAGGTGAAACTTCGCAAGATACTGTGGAACGAAGTAGTGAATCTACAAATCAAATTTGGTTAAGATCCGTCAATCTAGAACCCTTTGATAGCAATTAATCTATAACAGAGCAATATCAAAAAGCTTCACTGCAGTACACATACACTTTCAG
>NW_013891915.1:0-270 GCF_000517525.1 Limulus polyphemus
GTACTGTCAATAAGAAGAAACAAGATATAACGATACTGTATACTGTCAATAAGAAGACCCAAGATTTAACGATACTGTGTACTGTCAATAAGAAGACACAAGATTTAACGATACTGTGTACTTTCAATAAGAAGACAAAAGATTTAACAAACCTGTATTCTGTCAATAAGAAGACACACGATTTAACAATACTGTGTACTCTCAAGAAGAAGACACAAGATTTAACAATACTATGTACTGTCAATAAGAAGACACAATATTCAACGATAG
>NW_013891916.1:0-268 GCF_000517525.1 Limulus polyphemus
GTTAGTGTCGACTATAAAATCTGTAAAGTTGAGTATACTCTAATCCCTTATAGTGATGGCACACAACGAGACACACATTAGGCATTTAATACTGTTTGAATACAAGAAGAGAAACAATGCCTCTGTAAACACAAAGAATAACAAAAAAGTTTATGGAAATGTTTTGAACATTTGTAAATGTCAATGATGGTTCAGCAAATTTCATTCAGGTGACTTTAGCCTTAAAAACTGTGATGGCAGGGGCCAACATCTTGGAATTGATATTGTT
>NW_013891917.1:0-270 GCF_000517525.1 Limulus polyphemus
AACAAACAACTACGAAAAACAGCACTGTGAAAAAATTTGGATCACTCCATATGGTCGAGGTTTGTGGTCTGCTATATCCCCATCCCTGATACTGATGTTTCAGTACCTATGATCGTATGATGTGATCACATGAAAACTGAATACCATCCAAACCACCAAGAAGTTTTTAGATGACGTTACCAGACTTTTGTCGACAGGTATGTATGACCCATCGTGAGAAAACTTATTGTGACTGACCAGGATAGAGAATATCGTATGGGCTTTTCTCCG
>NW_013891918.1:0-270 GCF_000517525.1 Limulus polyphemus
GAATAATTGTATAATTATTAATGTATGTGTATTAAATAACTGTATGTATTGAATATCTGCGTGTATTAAATAATTGTATAATTATTAATGTATGTGTATTAAATAACTGTATGTATTGAATATCTGCGTGTATTAAATAATTGTATAATTATTAATGTATGTGTATTAAATAACTGTATGTATTGAATAATTGTATAATTATTAATGCCTGTGTATTGAATAACTGTATGTATTGTATAATTATTAATGCCTGTGTAGTGAATAACTGTA
>NW_013891919.1:0-270 GCF_000517525.1 Limulus polyphemus
TTTTTCAACAAATGTCGAAAGGATTTCATTTAGTTTCAATAAATAATTAAAAAAAACTGAGAAAAACTTTTGTGAATTCCAACACCTCCTCTCTGTATATTTCAATCTTAAGTTAATCTAGCAAAAGTACCCGTCCCCAGTGATGAAAAAGTTTAAGTTAATCTATCAATTTAAATAATTTCATGGACTTTAAAAAGGTTAATTGTGGTGTACTCTTGGTTTCATTCAGAGACGAAGTTCTGAGCTACTTATACCGCCCACCGCTAAAAG
>NW_013891920.1:0-270 GCF_000517525.1 Limulus polyphemus
TAATCAAGCACCCCTTGAATACCGCTGGATTGGTGATGGAGTATGGTGTCGTGTCCACCATTAAAATATACTGTATAATCAATCACTCCTTGAATACCGCTGGATTGGTGATGGAGTATAGTGTCGTGTACACCATTAAAATATACTGTACAATTAATTACTCGCTCCTTGAATACCGCTGGATTGGTGATGGAGTATACTGTCGTGTCCACCATTAGAATATACTGTACAATTAATTACTCACACCTTGAATACCGCTGGATTGGTGAT
>NW_013891921.1:0-224 GCF_000517525.1 Limulus polyphemus
ATAGTACACAGTATTGACTAAATCGTGTGTCTTCTTATTGACAGTACACAGTATCGTTAAATCTTGTGTCTTCTTATTGACAGTACACAGTATTGTTAAATCTTTGTCTTCTTACTTGAAAGTACACAGTATCGTTAAATATTGTATCTTCTTATTGACAGTACACAGTATCGTTAAATCTTGTGACTTCTTATTGAAAGTACACAGTAATCTTGTGTCTTCTT
>NW_013891922.1:0-270 GCF_000517525.1 Limulus polyphemus
AACATAAAATGTAACATAAAGACCCAGAAATGTATATAACGATCAACATAAAGACCCAGAATTATACATAACATTCAACTTAAAATGTAACAAAGACCCAGAATTATACATAACATTCAACATAAAATGTAACATAAAGACTCAGAAATGTATATAATGATCAACATAAAGACCCAGAATTATACATAACATTCAACTTAAAATGTAACATAAAGACCCAGAAATGTATATAATGATCAACATAAAGACCCAGAATTATACATAACATTC
>NW_013891923.1:0-270 GCF_000517525.1 Limulus polyphemus
ATTGTTAAGCACAAAGCTACACTGTGAACTATTTACAAATCAGTTCCTGTAGGTGTAACTTGTTTATTGTTGAGCACAAAGCTACACTATGAACTATTCACAAATCGGTTCATGTAGGTGTAACTTGTTTATTGTTAAGCACAAAGCTACACTGTGAACTATTTACAAATCAGTTCCTGTAGGTGTAACTTGTTTATTGTTTAGCACAAAGCTACACTATGAACTATTCACAAATCGGTTCATGTAGGTGTAACTTGTTTATTGTTAAGG
>NW_013891924.1:0-270 GCF_000517525.1 Limulus polyphemus
GGTCTGGATAAGTGTTCCATGCATATATAGTTTGGGTGGGTCTTTGTGATGTTTTGTTAGTCTAGAGAATGTAAGTAATTGGTTTTTCGGGGCGTTTATTTTTATTCTATATTTCTGACAATATTCTTCAATGTTATTTAAAATTGGCTGTAGATTTGTTGTTGCTATGGATGGGGTTGGGGCACTTTTCCAGATCGCCACATCGTCTGCGAATTGTGATGCACAGCCGTGGTTTGAATCTTTCAATGGCATATTACTTACATACATGAT
>NW_013891925.1:0-452 GCF_000517525.1 Limulus polyphemus
GCTTTATAATATAAGAGACACAAGTATGGGACTTGTGGAGTAAACTCTCTATATAATATAAGAGACACAAGTATGGGACTTGTGAAGTAAACTCTCTTTATAATATAAGAGACACGGGTATGGGACTTGTGTATTAAACTCTCTATATGATATAAGAGACACGGGTATGGAACTTGTGGAGTAAACTCTCTATATAATATAAGAGACACGGGTATGGGACTTGTGGAATAAACTCTCTATATAATATAAGAGAAACGGGTATGGGACTTCTGGAGTAAACTCTTTTATAATATAAGAGACACGGGTATGGGACTTGTGAAGTAAACTCACTTTGTAATATAAGAGACGCGGACATGGGACTTGTGGAGTAAACTCTCTTTATATCATACGAGACACGGGTAAAAGACTTGTGGAGTAAACTCTCTCTATATAATATATGAGACACGGGTATG
>NW_013891926.1:0-344 GCF_000517525.1 Limulus polyphemus
GTTACACCTAGGTGTTCTTGTAATTGTTGTACTGTAACTAGAGTTAACCTAGGTGTTCATTGGGTAGTTGTACCAACTAAGGCTAAAGATGAGTATGGTGGTTATAAATTGTGTAACTAGAGTTACACCTAGGTGTTCGTGGAGTAGTTGTACCAAGTAAGGCTAAAGATGAGTATGGTGGTTATAAATTCGGTAACTAGAGTTACTCTTAGGTATTCGTGGAATTGTTGTACCAAATAACGCTACAGATGAGAATGGTGGTTACAAATTCGGTAACTAGAATTACACCTAGGTGTTCGTGGAGTGGCTGTACCAAATAACGCTAAAGATGAGTATGGGGTTAT
>NW_013891927.1:0-269 GCF_000517525.1 Limulus polyphemus
AAACGATGAAGCACTTGATGAAGTTACTACCACTGATGTGACTGTTACCGATGATAGGACATTTACTGATGAAGCAGATGAACCCCACATGAAGCACAAGCCAACGAGACGGAGACCAGTACGGAAGATACGTCCCGTAAAATTAAGATACTTTGTTGAATTGTAATTTTGCGATTGTAATTCTGTACATTTAATTAAGTTATTGTTATTGGTTTATTGTATGTGGCTATTGTTCGGGACGAACAATACTAAGGAGGGGGCAGTGTTGT
>NW_013891928.1:0-270 GCF_000517525.1 Limulus polyphemus
ACCAAATAAGGCTAAAGACGTGTATGGTGGTTATAAATTCTGTAACTATAGTTACACCTAAGTGTTTATGAAGTAGTTGTACCAAGTAAGGCTAAAGATGAGTATGGTGGTTATAAATTGTGTAACTAGAGTTACACCTAAGTGTTCATGGAGTAGTTGTACCAAATAAGTCTAATGATGAGTATGATGGTTATCAATTCTGTAACTTGAGTTACACCTAGGTGTTCATTTAGAAGTTGTACCAAGTGAGGCTAAAGATGAATATGGTGG
>NW_013891929.1:0-270 GCF_000517525.1 Limulus polyphemus
ATTACCAGTCTAAACGATGGCTCTGTAGTTTATTTCTCACTATATTACCAGTCTAAAGGATTCCTGTGGTTTATTTCTCACTATATTACCAATCTAAAGGATGGCTTAGTAGTTTATTTCTCTCTATATTACCAGTCTAAGAGATGGCTCTGTAGTTTATTTCTCTCAATATTACCAGTCGAAAGTATGCCTGAAGTTTATTTTTCACTATATTGCCAGTCTAAGGGATGGCTGTAGTTTATTTCTCACTATACTACCAGTCTAAAAGAT
>NW_013891930.1:0-572 GCF_000517525.1 Limulus polyphemus
GTTTCCTTTCTTGTTCCAGTTGCCACTGCTGTAATTTTTCTTCTTGTTTATTTTCTTTCTCCTCCAACCACTGCTGTAATCTCTCTTGTTTATTTTGTTGTTCGAGCTGCCACTGTTGCAGGTTTTCATGCCACTGCTGTTGTCTCCCTTCTTGTTTCTTTTCTTTTTCCTCCAACAACTGCTGTATTATCTCTTCTTGTTTATTTTGCTGTTCGAGCTGCCACTGTTGCAGGTTTTCTTGCAAATGCTGTAATTTCTCTTCTTGTTTCTTTTCTTTTCCTCTAACAACTGTTGTAATTTCTCCCAACAACTGCTGTAATCTCTCTTCTTGTTTAATTTCACGTTCTTCTTGTTTCTTTTCTTTTTCCTCTAACAACTGTTGTAATTTCTCTTCTCGTTCTTCTTGTTTCTTTTCTTGTTTAATTTCTCGTTCTTCTTGTTTCTTTCCTTTTTCCTCTAACAACTGTTGTAATTTCTCTTTTCGTTCTTCTTGTTTCTTTTGCTGTTCGTGTATTGATGCCATTAAGTCTGCTAGGCTGTAATTTGATTTGCCGCTTCTCGTTTCCATCTTG
>NW_013891931.1:0-270 GCF_000517525.1 Limulus polyphemus
AACATTACTAGTATAATTAACAGAACATTATTAGTATAGGTAACAGAAAATTACTAGTATAATTAACAGATAATTACTAGTATACGTAACAGAACATTACTAGTATAATTAACAGAACATTACTAGTATAATTAACAGAACATTATTAGTATAGGTAACAGAAAATTACTAGTATAATTTACAGAACATTACTTGTATAATTAACAGAACATTACTAGTATAATTAACAGAACATTTTTAGTATAATTAACAGAACATTACTAGTGTTGG
>NW_013891932.1:0-269 GCF_000517525.1 Limulus polyphemus
TTTGTTCTAAAAACTACATGTCTGTCTTTCCATCTGTTACTCTATAGATTTGTTCTAAAAACGACATGTCTGTCTTTCCATCTATTACTATCTAGATTTGTTCTAAGAACTACATGTCTGTCTTTCCATCTGTTACTCTATAGATTTGTTCTAAAAACGACATGTCTGTCTTTCCATCTATTACTCTATAGATTTGTTCTAAGAACTACATGTCTGTCTTTCCATCTGTTACTATATAGATTTGTTCTAAAAACGACATGTCTGTCTTT
>NW_013891933.1:0-270 GCF_000517525.1 Limulus polyphemus
CGTGTTAGTGTATGTTACCCATGTACTGGTAAAGTATAGTACAACCACCGTGTTAGTGTAGGTTACCCATGTACTGGTAAAGTATGGTACAACCACCGTATTAGTGTATGTTACCCATGTACTGGTAAGGTATGGTACAACCACCGTGTTAGTGTATGTTACCCATGTACTGGTAAAGTATGGTACAACTAACGTGTTAATGTATGTTATCCATGTACTGGTAAAGTATGGTACAACCAACGTGTTAGTGAATGTTATCTATGTACTGGT
>NW_013891934.1:0-538 GCF_000517525.1 Limulus polyphemus
ATTCCTTTTAACAGAGTTACGGGATGTTTTGTGTTTTGTACCAGAACTTCGTAACATTTAGACGAATCTTCTTAAAGTAGGAGGGTGAAACTCTGCATTTAACTGTGTAACGATAAAGTGTCCCTACATACCAAATTTGGTAAAGAAGCATCAATTCGAGACCCTCTGGTAACAAGAAATCGAGAAACAATCAGTAACCAAAAGCTTCACTGCAGTACACATAGGCTTTCAGGGAAGCCAATAGAAGAGAAACAAAAAACGACCACAAAAATCGTAAAACTAATACTAGAAAGTTAGAATTTTCTAAGTAAATGTGCAATATTCCCACCAACCTTCCATAAAAAAGCTCATTATAAAGGAGTTATGGAAGGTTTTGCGTTTTGTACCACTACTTCGTTCCATTTGGATGAATCTTCTCAAATTTTTTTATGAACGTTCGTTGCATTCTTGCGTAATTACTTGGAAAATTCTAGCCTCGTATTATCATTTTTGCAACTTTTGTGATCATTTTTTTACTACTTTATTGGCTTTCTGAAAT
>NW_013891935.1:0-270 GCF_000517525.1 Limulus polyphemus
GATAATGTACTTGTACAGAATACACGGAACGACGCTAATGTTCAGGACCTGTACAACTGTTTCTGCTTTTCCTAGCGACTTGTACACGAAATGAGTCATTAATTCTTTTCTCTTGTTGTGTCAATAATTGGATACATGCAGTTGTATCGTATAGAAATATCATTATCTCTTTCCAGATTACTGGGACTGTTTTGTTGATGTCTGTGACGATTCTCTTTCTGAAGTACTGGCAAGGCTTCAAGTAAAGCATAGTTTCAAATAAAGATAGTA
>NW_013891936.1:0-270 GCF_000517525.1 Limulus polyphemus
GCAAGTCATAAAATGACCATATATTTGTTATTTTAGCAAGAGTCCAGCCCACGTCTTCAGACTTGCCACCATTTCCAACGAGACCAGTATTGGCACGTGGCAAGAAATTTGATTTATGTAGAAATCGGCTAATTTGTTATAACAAAGTATTGACCCAGCCATGTGGTAGTGAAAGAAGGTTTGTAAATACAAAAAGGTACAAAAATTAAACACTCTTTAAAAGAACAATGTTCCCTGGTCTTTGTACTAGAAATATTAACTCTATTGTTC
>NW_013891937.1:0-286 GCF_000517525.1 Limulus polyphemus
TAGCTTTGTTTGAGTTATGGTAGTCATCAACCTGTAACTTTGTTTGAGTTATGGTAGTCATCACCTGTAGCTTTGTTTGGGTTATGGTAACATCACCTGTAGCTTTGTTTGAGTTCTGGTAGTCTTGACTTATAGCTTTGTTTGAGTTATGGTAGTCATCACCTGTAGCTTTGTTTGAGTTATGGTAGTCATCAACTTGTAGCTTTGTTTGAGTTATGGTAGTCATCACCTGTAGCTTTGTTTGAGTTATGGTAGTAATCACCTGTAGCTTTGTTTGAGTTGTGGT
>NW_013891938.1:0-453 GCF_000517525.1 Limulus polyphemus
ATATCTTTTATTTTCTTATTGAGAGTACACAGTATTGTTAAATCTAGTGTCTTCTTATTGACAGTACACACTATCGTTAAGTCTTGTGTCTTCTTATTGACAGTACACAGTATCTTTAAATCTTTTGGCTTGTTAGTGATAGTACACAGTATTGTTAATTCTTGTGACTTGTTAGTGATAGTACACAGAATTCTTATATCTTGTGTCTTCTTATTGACAGTACACAGTATCGTTAAATCTTTTGTCTTCTTATTGACAGTACACAGTATCGACACAAGATTTAACCGATAAGAAACAGTACACAGTATTGTTAAATCTAGTGTCTTCTTATTGACAGTACACACTCGCGTTAAATCTTGTGTCTTCGTACTATAACTAACAAGCCAAAAGATTTAAAGATACTGTGTACTGTCAATAAACAGTATTGTTAATTCTTGTGGCTTGTTAGTGATA
>NW_013891939.1:0-271 GCF_000517525.1 Limulus polyphemus
ACTAGACATTAACCATGGAAATAAGGACAGTAGTTTAATGTCAGATATTGGATAGACATTAACCATGGACATAAGGACAGTAGTTTAATGTCAGATATTGGATAGACATTAACCATGGACATAAGGACAGTAGTTTAATGTCAGATATTGGATAGACATTAACCATGGACATAAGGACAGTAGTTGAATGTCAGATATGGGTTAGACATTAACCATGGAAGTAAGGACAGTAGTTTAATGTCAGATATGGGTTAGACATTAACCATGGAAG
>NW_013891940.1:0-376 GCF_000517525.1 Limulus polyphemus
ACAAGACCTTAGAAACGTGTACTCTCTGTCCTATCTACCAGTATGTGTTACATGTAATACATACTGGTAGATAGGACAGAGAGTACACGTTTCTAAGGTCTTGTAATGTAATACATACTGGTAGATAGGACAGAGAATACACGTTTCTAGGGTCTTGTAATGTAATACATACTGGTAGATAGGACAGAGAGTACACGTTTCTAAGGTCTTGTAATGTAATACATACTGGTAAATAGGATACAGAGTACACGTTTCTAAGGTCTTGTAATGTAATACATACTGGTAGATTGGACAGAGAGTACACGTTTCTAAGGTCTCGTAAAAACAAGACCTTAGAAACGTGTACTCTCTGTCCTATCTACCAGTATGTGTTACA
>NW_013891941.1:0-270 GCF_000517525.1 Limulus polyphemus
TAAGTGTCAGAAGGTTTGTGTGAAATAGTTCCTTGGACTACAGTAAATATCTATTTAGATAAGTATCAGAAGGTTTCCATGAAATAGCTCTTAGGACAATTGTAAATATCTGTTTAGATAAGTGTCAGAAGGTTTGTGTGAAATAGTTCCTTGGACTACAGTAAATATCTGTTTAGATAAGTATCAGAAGGTTTCCATGAAATAGCTCTTGGGACAATTGTAAATATCTGTTTAGATAAGTGTCAGAAGGTTGGTATGAAATAGTTCTTT
>NW_013891942.1:0-269 GCF_000517525.1 Limulus polyphemus
GCTACTATCCATCTATATCAAAAGCCCTTCCAGCTATTATTAATCAATCATAAAAGACCTACCAGGCACTATCCGTCTGTAATAAAACTTCTACCTTAACCATCCATCTATAATAATACACCTACCTGTCTCTATCCATCTATAATAGAAGATCTACCAGCTACTATCCATGTATAATAAACTACCTACCAGCCATTATTCATCAGTCATAAAAGACCTACCAGCCACTATCCATCTATAACAAAAGACCTTCCAGCCACTATCAATCT
>NW_013891943.1:0-271 GCF_000517525.1 Limulus polyphemus
ACTTGGTTCCAGTTAAGGAGTTCAGATACTCCTAGTGAATCACTTGGTTTCAGTTAAGGAGTTCAGATACTCCTAGTGAATCACTTGGTTTCAGTTAAGGAGTTCAAATACTCCTAGTGAATCACTTGGTTTCAGTTAAGGAGTTCAAATACTCCTAGTGAATCACTTGGTTTCAGTTAAGGAGTTCAGATACTCCTAGTGAATCACTTGGTTTCAGTTAAGGAGTTCAGATACTCCTAGTGAATCACTTGGTTTCAGTTAAGGAGTTCAA
>NW_013891944.1:0-290 GCF_000517525.1 Limulus polyphemus
ACTTCAACAATTACTCCTGTCCACTAATCACCTAAACACAAGGCATTGCTTCAACAAATACTCCTGTCCACTAATCACCTAAACACAAGGTGTTTCTTCAACAATTACTCCTGTCCACTAATCACCTAAGCACAAGGCATTGCTTCAACAAATACTCCTGTCCACTAATCACCTAAACACAAGGTGTTACTTCAACAATTACTCCTGTCCACTAATCACCTAAACACAAGGCATTGCTTCAACAATTACTCCTATTCACTAATCACCTAAAACACAAGGCGTTGCTTCAA
>NW_013891945.1:0-269 GCF_000517525.1 Limulus polyphemus
AATAGAGTTCAGCTAAACTGGATTAATGTTACAAGTGGGGTACCTCAGGGTTCAGTCTTAGGACTTTTGCTCTTTTTGATTTACATCAATGACATAGATGAAGGAATGGTTAATAAATTACTTATATTTGCAGATGATATTAAAATCTTGGGTGTTGCTAGCTGTGAAGAGGATGCTGCTGATTTACAAAAGTATTTAGATCATTTAGTGAGTTGGGCAAATAAATGACAGATGGGTTTTAATTATAATAAATACAAGATAATGCATGT
>NW_013891946.1:0-270 GCF_000517525.1 Limulus polyphemus
GTGTTACATGGTAATAACCTATCAGTGTTACATGGTAATAAACTGTTAGTGTAACATCGTAATAAACTATTTGTGTTACATGGTAATAAACTGTTAGTGTTCCATGGTAATAAACTATCAGAGTTACATGTTAATAAACTCTCAGTGTTACATGTTAATAAACTATAAATGTTACATTGTAATAAACTATCAGTGTTACATGGTAATAGACTATTAGTGTTACATCGTAATAAACTGTTAGTGTTACATGGTAATAACCTATCAGTGTTA
>NW_013891947.1:0-680 GCF_000517525.1 Limulus polyphemus
GTAGACATAATAATATAGATTGCTTTAGAGAACCTACCAAATGATATAGAAAGCACATTAATATAAAACTAGAGAGAACACTCGCAAAACGATGGTTAGCTTTTAAATAGATAAAAACCATTAGAGAACATACAGACAACCAAACGCATGTTAGCTGAAGACAAGTCGGTAGAAAGTAAGAGGAAGTATTCAAAATTCTTATTAATATGCAAAACGTGGGTTACATACGACCACGAATATCTCTTTTTAGACCGAATAGTCACAATGAATAACAATTAGAAGATTCTTTATAACGAACGAATCCACTTCTATCGTCATTACATTTTCCAACCTAGAAATTGATACACCAGTATGGTGTGTACAAAACTATTACTAATCATGTTGAAACTGTATAATGATTTCTACGTAATTTAGATATTTTAGGTTGTTTTGCATTAGTACCTGAATAATCTGCTTTAGAGAAGCTACCAGATGATATAGAAAGCACATTATTCGAAAACAACATTCGCAAAACAATGGTTAGCTTTTAAAAAGGTTAGCTTTTAAAAAGATAAAAACAATTAGAGAACATGCCATCCCATGCAGAAAACCCTAAAATAGGTTGAGGAAACGTTAACTTATTTTCTGTATTAATTTCATAGCAACTCGTTAGTTATTTAGAGAAAAGGTACATACGTCAT
>NW_013891948.1:0-270 GCF_000517525.1 Limulus polyphemus
GTAGTAAGAAAAGGACCACAAAAGTCGCAAAAATGATAATACGAAGCTAGAATTTTACCTGTAAATAAGCAAGTATGCAACGAACGTTCATATAAAATTTTGAAAAGATCGTCCAAATGGAGCGAAGTACTTGTACAAAACGTAAAACCTTCCATAACTCCCTTAAAATGAACCGTAGGAGGGTGAAACTCTGCAAATAACATACCAAAGTCAATGCCTTCCATAGCTCCCCTAAAATGAACCGTAGGAGGGTGAAACTCTGCATATAAC
>NW_013891949.1:0-270 GCF_000517525.1 Limulus polyphemus
CAAGTACTTTTAATTCCTCAGAACACTCAAGTACCTTTAATTCATTAGATCAAACAAGTACTTTTAATTCATCAGAACACTCAAGTACCTTTAATTCATTAGATCAAACAAGTACTTTTAATTTATCAAATCACATAAGTAACTTTAATGTATCAGACTACACAAGTACCTATAATTTATCAGATCAAACAAGTACCCTTAATTTATCAGATCATAAAAGTACCTTTAATTTATCAAATCACACAAGTACCTTTAATTTATCAAATCACT
>NW_013891950.1:0-384 GCF_000517525.1 Limulus polyphemus
TTCAAGTTCCAAAAAATTGCCATTTTCACCGAAAATACCAAAATTCTTTTTGCTAAAATTTTGAAAAAAATTATTTTTCTTCATATTTCAATACAAAGAATGTCTTGATGTGCAGTATTCAGAATGGACATCCTTTCATCGAAATTTCCAATATTTATTCCATAATCCTATATCAAAATATGCGAGTTTCGATTTTTCTTTTTTTTCCCTTCAAGGTATAATAAACAAAAGAAGGGCTTTAAATATAAGATTATTCAACCCAAATCACCCCCATCTAACAGATCATGACGTCTTATTACAAAATAAACACCGCCATTGAATTATGTCTACTTGAATGAAGAAAGTTCTATTTATTTACTTTGGATGCGAATAATACTTTTTCGT
>NW_013891951.1:0-289 GCF_000517525.1 Limulus polyphemus
TTTATCAGTCATTATCCAGTCTATAATAGGAGATGTGCTTGTCACATATTCTGCCAAGGCCGACTTCTGCCAGATTTATCAGTCATTATGCCAGTCTATAATAGGAGATGTGCTTGTCACATATTCTGCCAAAGCCGACTTCTGCCAGATTTATCAGTCATTATGCCAGTCTGTAATAGGAGATGTGCTTGTCACATATTCTGCCAAAGCCGACTTCTGCCAGATTTATCAGTCATTATGCCAGTCTATAATAGGAGATGTGCTTGTCACATGTTCTGCCAAGGCCGAC
>NW_013891952.1:0-267 GCF_000517525.1 Limulus polyphemus
AATGGCTCTTCTTCCCATTGTATAATAGCAAAGGAACCTAACTGTTGATTTTTATATTTTAATGGCTTTTCTTCCCACTTGTATAATAGCAGAGGAACCTAACTGTTGATTTTTATATTTAATGGCTCTTCTTCCCATTGTATAATAGCAAAGGAACCTAACTGTTGATTTTTATATTTTTAATGGCCCTTCTTCCCACTTGTATAATAGCAAAGGAACCTAAATGTGATTTTTATATTTTAATCGCTCTTCTTCCCATTGTATAAT
>NW_013891953.1:0-306 GCF_000517525.1 Limulus polyphemus
AGGTCATAAAGACCCCGTGTATTCATTGTTATATAAAATACAGTTATAATTACAACAGCATGTCATAGTGCAATACATCATAATGTCATAAAGACCCCGTGTATTCACTTGTTATATAAAATACAATTATAATTACAAAAGCATTTCATTGTACAATACATCATAAGGTCATAAAGACCCCGTGTGTTTACTTGTTATATAAATTACAGTTATAATTACAACAGCATGTCATAGTACATTACATCATAAGGTCATAAAGACCCCGTGTATTTTATATAACAAGTGAATACAGTTATAATTACAACA
>NW_013891954.1:0-269 GCF_000517525.1 Limulus polyphemus
TCGTTGACTCACTACTGAGGCATCCATTGTATAGTTGACTCACTACTGAGACATCCATTGTATAGTTGACTCACTATTGAGGAATCCATTGTATAGTTTACTCACTACTGAGACATCCATTGTATAGTTTACTCACTACTGAGACATCCATTGTATAGTTTACTCACTATTGAGGCATCCATTGTATAGTTGACTCACTACTGAGACATCCATTGTATAGTTGACTCACTACTGAGACATCCATTGTATAGTTGACTCACTATTGAGGA
>NW_013891955.1:0-315 GCF_000517525.1 Limulus polyphemus
ACTGCTAGGACAGATGGTGTTTCTATAAATGGATGGTTTTACTAAGGATAGTACTGCTAGGGCAGATGGTGTTTCTCTAAATGGATGGTTTTACTAAGGATGGTACTGCTAGGACAGATGGTGTTTCTATAAATGGATGGTTTTACTAAGGATAGTACTGCTAGGACAGATGGTGTTTCTATAAATGGATGGTTTTACTAAGGATAGTACTGCTAGGACAGATGGTGTTTCTATAAATGGATGGTTTTACTAAGGATGGTACTGCTAGGGGCAGATGGTGTTTCTATAAATGGATTGGTTTTACTAAGGATAGTT
>NW_013891956.1:0-271 GCF_000517525.1 Limulus polyphemus
CTTCGATATTCTGTTTCTAGAGGCATGTGACTATTATAGAAGCCAAAATACCAATAATTACTGAACAGGACATCTTAGGCTTCATATTCTGTTTCTAGAGGCATGTGACTATTATAGAAGCCGAAATACCAATAATTACTGAACAGGACATCTTAGGCTTCTATATTCTGTTTCTAGAGGCATGTGACTATTATAGAAGCCGAAATACCAGTAATTACTGAACAGGACACCTGAGGCTTCTATATTCTGTTTCTAGAGGCATGTGACTATT
>NW_013891957.1:0-475 GCF_000517525.1 Limulus polyphemus
CACCGAGTATTTATCACACACCTACAACTGCTATACCAGAAATGTAGCAGTTAAAGTCACCAAGTATTTATTACACACCTACAACTGCTATACCAGAAATGTAGTAGTTAAAGTCACCAAGTATTTATTACACACATACAACTGCTATAAAGTATTTATTACACACATACAACTGCTCTAGCAGAAATGTAGCAGTTAAAGTCACCGAGTATTTATTACATACATACGCAGGCCTGCCGACAGGGGGGGGGGGAGGCAAAGAGGGCAACTCCCCATGGGCCCGGGCAAATAAAACCTGGTTATGCCGTAAAGCCCGCAAAGCATCTTTAGGCTATATCTTCATTTAATGATAAAAACCATAGTTTTTGGCTTTTTTTTGCATATAAACGCTTGATACATTAAGAACGACTGAAATAATAATTTGAGTAATAATTAATATGTATTTGTTACTTTATAGATTTAATAGATATCTGTT
>NW_013891958.1:0-321 GCF_000517525.1 Limulus polyphemus
AAAAAATCAATTAACAAAGGAGACGTAACAATATTGTTACGTCTCCGTTTGTTAATTGATTTTCCGTAACTTCGTTCCGTTATGCGACACAAGTTCTTTACTTTATAAAACTGGTTTATTCTTTCCGAATATAACTTTGCGATACACTTAATCTCAATACTCGCGCTAAAACAACACTTTAACGAACGAACGTTAACTTCAACAATACCCTGTGACTGCAGTTCAATTACTCACTATCTATCTACCCATTACCTTCTCGCGTCACATTGTCCCCTCTTATAGGCGGATATATACCCTATATCTAGTAAGAACTAGAACATT
>NW_013891959.1:0-270 GCF_000517525.1 Limulus polyphemus
CTGTGTACTGTCAATAACGAAGACACAAGATTTAACGATACTGTGTACTGTCAATAAGAAGACACAAGATTTAACGATACTGTGTACTGTCAATAAGAAGACACAAGATTTAACGATACTGTGTACTGTCAATAAGAAGAGACAGTATTTGACGATAATGTGTACTGTCAGTAAGAAAACACAAGATTTAACAATAATGTGTCCTGTCAATAAGTAGACACACGATTTAACAATACTGTGTACTATCAATAAAAAGACACAAGATTGAAC
>NW_013891960.1:0-270 GCF_000517525.1 Limulus polyphemus
CTTACCTTATCATATATTAACCAGCACTATACAGCTGTTGACGTAGTCAGGTTTCCTGTACCACTTTTGACTTACCTTATCATATATTAACCAACACTATACAGCTGTTGACGTAGTCAGGGTTCCTGTACTACTTTTACCTTATCATATATTAACCAGCACTATACAGCTGTTGACGTAGTCAGGGTTCCTGTACTACTTTTACCTTATCATATATTAACCAACACTATACAGCTGTTGACGTAGTCAGGTTTCCTGTACCACTTTTGA
>NW_013891961.1:0-289 GCF_000517525.1 Limulus polyphemus
CTCTTCTTATTGACAGTACACAGTATCGTTAAATCTTTTGTCTTCTTATTGACAGTACACAGTATCGTTAAATCTTGTGTCTTCTTATTGACAGAACACAGTATCGTTAAATCTTGTGTCTTCTTATTGACAGTACACAGTATTGTTAAATCTTGTGTCTTCTTATTGAAAGTACACAGTATCGTTAAATCTTGTGTCTTCTTATTGACAGTACACAGTATCGTAAATCTTGTGTTTTCTTATTTACAGTACACAGTATCGTTAAATCTTGTGTCTTCTTATTTATAGC
>NW_013891962.1:0-1028 GCF_000517525.1 Limulus polyphemus
TTCAATAAGAAGACACAAGATTTAACAACATTGTGTACTGTCAATAAGAAGACACAAGATTTAACGATACTGTGTACTGTCAATAAGAAGACACAAGATTTAACGATACTGTGTACTGTCAATAAAGACACAAGATTCTAACGATACTGTGTACTGTCAATAAGAAGACACAAGATTTAACGATACTGTGTACTGTCAATAAGAAGACACACGTTTTAACGATACTGTGTACTGTCAATAAGAAGACACAAGATTTAACGATACTGTGTAGTATAGTTAAATCTTGTGTCTTCTTATTGACAGTACACAGTATCGTTAAATCTTGTGTCTTCTTATTGTTGTGTCTTCTTATTGACAGTACAGTATGGTTAAATATTGTGTCTTCTTATTGACAGTACACAGTATCGTTAAATCTTCTGTCTTCTTATTGACAGTACACAGTATCGTTAAATCTTGTGTCTTCTTCTTGACAGTACACAGTATCGTTAAATATGTGCTTTTTATTGATAGTACACAGTATTACTAAATCGTGTGTCTTCTTATTGACAGTACACGGTTTTGTTAAATCTTGTATCTTGTTATTGAAAGTACATAGTATATTTAAATCTTTTGTCTTCTTTTTGACATTACACATTCAGTATCGTTAAATCTTGTGTCTTCTTATTGACAGTACACAGTATCGTTAAATCTTCTGTCTTCTTATTGACAGTACACAGTATCGTTAAATCTTGTGTCTTCTTATTGAATGTACACAGTATCGTAAAATCTTGTGTCTTCTTATTGACAGGACACATTATTGTTATACCTTGTGTTTTCTTACTGACAGTACACATTATCGTTGAATATTGTGTCTTCTTATTGACTGTACTTTCAATAAGAAGACACAAGATTTAACAACATTGTGTACTGTCAATAAGAAGACACAAGATTTAACGATACTGTGTACTGTCAATAAGAAGACACAAGATTTAACGATACTGTGTACTGTCAATAAGAAGACACAAAAATCAAACGATACTGAGTACTTT
>NW_013891963.1:0-269 GCF_000517525.1 Limulus polyphemus
AATGGAGTCCTTATCAGGAGAAGTTAGATGTTTGTGTACTACAAGTATTAAGAATGGATTTCCTCAATTGTAGAAATTATATCTTTGTGTACTACAAGTATAAGAATGGATGTCCTTATCAGTTGAAGTTAGATATTTGTGTACAAGTATTAAGAATGGATGTCTTCATCAGGAGAAGTTAGATGTTTGTGCACTACAAGTATTAAGAATGGAGTCCTCATCAGGAGAAGTTAGATGTTTGTGTACTACAAGTATTAAGAATGGATGTC
>NW_013891964.1:0-270 GCF_000517525.1 Limulus polyphemus
GTTGTATTGACCAGTAATTGTAGCAAAGGTGTTTGTTATAAATATTTACCTTCTAACACATGGTTCGCGATAACTGTTTTCTGGACTTGCATCCCCGACGTTATTGTCCAGTATTTAGCCGTGCACTTGTACACACCGATATCGGCAGTCTGAAAGTCGTGGATCGTTAAGTCGCCGGTATCTTCGTGTACTTGGAATTTGTCATAAATATTTTCTATGACACCCTTCGGGCCTGTCCACGTGTAGCCGAAAACACCAGTGATTGAATGT
>NW_013891965.1:0-545 GCF_000517525.1 Limulus polyphemus
TTATAAAGTTCATATTACCCAGACAAATTTATTCGGTGTAGATTACTAATAGGCCTTTACGTATGTAGTTCGAAAAATATTCATCATTAGGTTAATGTTGTAGTTGCTTTGAGTAAAAACGGCAAATGCATGTTTTTCGCATAGAAATAAATTTTTACATCACTAAATTGTAGCGTTTACCCTAAATAGGCCTAATATTGTTTAAAATTTCCTTTTAAAAGCTAAAATGAAATTGTACTTAAGTAAGAAAAAAGACAGAAATAAAAAATGCTAAATTTTATGTTTGAACGAATTTATGTATTTAATTTGTATCATTGGTAGTACATATTTATTGATAATTGTGTTGTAACCTTAGAGAAGTTGGGCACAAACCTTTAGACTATAAAATGCATTTCTCACTAACCCAAATATCAACATAGGCCATAATTATTTTCCAATTCGTAAATAAATTGATTCATGGAATAAATCACATTCTATCAGTTTTGGACGTAGTTTCAAGTAATACCTTTAATGCAAATAATATTCATTTCAAGTCAATTCATAAA
>NW_013891966.1:0-473 GCF_000517525.1 Limulus polyphemus
ACATTGTACACTAGATGTCCGATGTGTATGTGTAAGATGTACACTAGATGTCCGATGTGTATGTGTAAGATGTATACTAGATGTCAGATGTGTATGTGTACATTGTACACTAGATGTCCGATGTGTATGTGTAAGATGTACACTAGATGTCCGATGTGTATGTGTACATTGTACACTAGATGTCCGATGTGTATGTGTAAGATGTATACTAGATGTCCGATGTGTATGTGTAAGATATACACTGGATGTCCGATGTGTATGTGTAAGATGTACACTAGATATCCGATGTGTATGTGTAAGATGTACACTAGATGTCCGATGTGTATGTGTAAGATGTATACTAGATGTCCGATGTGTATGTGTAAGATATACACTGGATGTCCGATGTGTATGTGTAAGATGTATACTAGATGTCCGATGTGTATGTGTAAGATGTACACTAGATGTCCGATGTGTATGTGTACATTGTATAC
>NW_013891967.1:0-270 GCF_000517525.1 Limulus polyphemus
AGACAGTAATAGTTTCTTCAACCATAACACAATCAATATACAACATTGCTTCCTTCAAACATAGTACACTGGACAGTAATAGTTTCTTCAACCATAACACAACAAATATACAACATTGCTTCCTTCAAACATAGTACACTAGACAGTAATAGTTTCTTCAAGCATAACACAACCAATATACAACACTGATTCCTTCAAACATAGTACACTGGACAGTAATAGTTTCTTCAACCATAACACAACCAATATACAACATTGATTCCTTCAAAC
>NW_013891968.1:0-898 GCF_000517525.1 Limulus polyphemus
GGTAAATGAAAACAACTGATTAAACACTTACAACGATATATGCATATATGGCAAATAAAAACAACTGATTAAACATTCACATCAATATATATATATATATATATGGCAAATAAAAACTTCTGATTAAAAATTGAAAGCGATATATATATATATGGTCAATAAAAACTTCTGATTAAACACTTACAACGAAATATACATATATGGTTGTTAAAACATCTGATTAAACATTTACAAAGACATACATATACATGGAAAATTAAACCAGAAGTTTATATTTACCATATACATGTATATATCGATATGAATGTTTAATCAGAAGTTTTTATTTATTTTATATATATCGATGTGAATGTTTAATCAGAAAGTAAAAAATTAACAACGATATATATATATATATGTGGTAAATACAAATTCCGGTTAAAAATTCACAACGATATATATATGGTAAATAAAATTTCTGATTAAGTATTCTCAACGATATACATATACATGGTAAATAAAACTTCTGATTAAACATTCACATTGATATATATATATATGGTAAATAAAAACTTCTGATTAAAAATTCACAACGATATATATATATATGATAAATAAAACTTCTGATTAAACATTCACATCGATATATATATATGGTAAATAAAAACTTCTGATTAAAAATTCACAACGATATATATATGGTGAAAAACTTCTGACTAAACATTTACAACTATATATATATGGTAATTAAAACATGTGATTAAACATTTGGATCGATATATATATATCTATATGTATGGTAAATAAAAACTTCTTGTTGAAAAATTCATAACGATATATATATGGTAAATAAAAACTTCTGATGAAACATTCTCAACGATATATATATATATATATGGTAAAATAAAAACATCTGAGT
>NW_013891969.1:0-270 GCF_000517525.1 Limulus polyphemus
AATTTTGTGGTATTAATACGCAATCATCCATTATGACATGGCGTCTTCATCTTTGACGGTTTTGCCCTCTCCTTCCCTCCCTGAGACAGCTAACCAGCGTGAGACAGTATCCTTTGGATGCAGAAGTAAGGAGATAATTTTGTGGTATTAATACGTAATCATCCATTGTGACATGACGTCTTCATCTTTGACGGTTTTGCCCTCTCCTTCCCTCCCTGAGACAGCTTACCAGCGTGAGACAGTATCCTTTGGATGCAGAAGTAAGGAGAT
>NW_013891970.1:0-268 GCF_000517525.1 Limulus polyphemus
AAAAATCACTAACAACAACTTGTAGACTTGTCAAGATAGTTTGTTTATTTGTAGTCAAACACAAAGTTACAGATTGGGCTTTCTATGCTATGCTCACTAAAGGTATCGAAATCCAGTTTCCAGCATTATAAGCCCGCAGACTTACCACTGAGCTATTGAGGGGCTATGAAAATAAAGATTAAGTGATGATGGTTTATACACTAAAGAACTTGAACATCAGCCAAAGACGATGCCTTCTTCCATCCAATAGAAAAACCTATTTAGAACT
>NW_013891971.1:0-270 GCF_000517525.1 Limulus polyphemus
TCTAAAGTTTCAACCACATTCATACTTTAAATGAAACTAAGACATCATTTGCTAAACTTTCCACCACATTCATAGTTTAAATCAAACTAAATACATCATTTTCTAAAGTTTCAACCACATCCATACTTTAAATGAAACTAAGACATCATTTGCTAAACTTTCCACCACATTCATACTTTAAATGAAACTAAGACATCATTTTCTAAAGTTTCAACCACATTCATAGTTTAAATGAAACTAAGACATTATTTGTTAAGCTTCCAACACATC
>NW_013891972.1:0-270 GCF_000517525.1 Limulus polyphemus
TTGTGTGTTAGACACGTGTACGGGATGAGTATGGTGGTGTGTTAGACACGTTTAGAGGATGGGTATTGTGGTGTGTTAGACACGTTTGGAGGATGAGTATTGTGGTGTGTTAGACACGTTTACGGGATGAGTATTGTTTTGTGTTAGACACGTTTAGAGAATGAGTATTGTGGTATGTTAGACACGTTTAGAGGATGAGTATTGTGGTGTGTTAGACACATTTAGAAAATAAGTGTTGGGGTGTTAGCCGCATTTATAAGATGAGCATTG
>NW_013891973.1:0-216 GCF_000517525.1 Limulus polyphemus
AGTATTGTTACATCTTCTGTCTTCTTATTGACAGTAAAAGAAGATACAGGATTTATCAATACTCTGAACAAAATTGTATCCTGTCAATAAGAAGATAAAGGATTTATCAATACTGTGTATTGTCAATAAGAAGACACAAGATTTAACAATAATGTGTCATGTCAATAAATTTTGTGGCTTCTTATTGACAGTACACAGTATTGATAAATTCTGTAT
>NW_013891974.1:0-270 GCF_000517525.1 Limulus polyphemus
CTGTAGTAGGTAAATATTCATTTGAAACCGTCAGACCAGTAACATTGAAACTGTCTGTAGTAGGTAAATATTCATTTGAAACTGTCAGACCAGTAACATTGAAACTGTCTGTAGTAGGTAAATATTCATTTGAAACCGTCAGACCAGTAACATTGAAACTGTCTGTAGTAGGTAAATATTCATTTGAAACCGTCAGACCAGTAACATTGAAACTGTCTGTAGTAGGTAAATATTCATTTGAAACCGTCAGACCAGTAACATTGAAACTGT
>NW_013891975.1:0-270 GCF_000517525.1 Limulus polyphemus
AGAATGGGAAGCATGAAGCCCTTATTGGTTGGAATAAACAGAAACAGAATAGGAAGCATGAAATCCTTATTGGTTGGAATAAACAGAAACAAAATGGGAAGCATGAAGCCCTTATTGGTTGGAATAAAGAGAAACAGAATGGGAAGCATGAAGCCCTTATTGGTTGGAATAAAGAGAAACAGAATGGGAAGCATGAAGCCCTTATTGGTTGGAATAAACAGAAACAGAATGGGAAGCATGAAGCCCTTATTGGTTGGAATAAACAGAACC
>NW_013891976.1:0-495 GCF_000517525.1 Limulus polyphemus
GTAATATTCCACATACATCTTAAAACACGCACCAATCCTTTCAGTTTACAGATTACGTAATATTCCACATACATTTTAAAACACGCACCAATCCTTTCAGTTTACAGATTACGTAATATTCCACATACATCTTAAAACACGCACCAATCCTTTCAGTTTACAGATTACATAATATTCCACATACATCTTAAAACACGCACCAATCCTTTCAGTTTACAGATTACACAACATTCCACATACATCTCAAAACACGCACCAATCCTTTCAGTGTACAGATTACATAATATTCCACATACATCTTAAAACACGCACCAATCCTTTCAGTTTACAGATTACATAATATTCTACATACATCTCAAAACACGCACCAATCCTTTCAGTGTACAGATTACATAATATTCCACATACATCTTAAAACACGCACCAATCCTTTCAGTTTACAGATTACATAATATTCTACTTACATCTCAAAACACGCACCAATCCTTTCAGTTT
>NW_013891977.1:0-270 GCF_000517525.1 Limulus polyphemus
CAGTACACGTTAGGCACATCTTGACTACATGTTAAACACATCTTCAGTACACGTTAGGTACATCTTTACTACATGTTAAACACATCTTCAGTACACGTTAGGTACATCTTTACTACATGTTAAACACATCTTCAGTACACGTTAGGCACATCTTTACTACATGTTAAACACATCTTCAGTACACCTTAGGTACATCTTTACTACATGTTAAAAACATCTTCAGTACACCTTAGGTACATCTTTACTACATGTTAAAAACATCTTCAGTAC
>NW_013891978.1:0-270 GCF_000517525.1 Limulus polyphemus
CGGCATTCTGTAACTGTCTAGAGAACGGCATTCTGTAACTGTGTAGAGAACGACATTCTGTAACTATCTAAAGAACGACATTCTGTAACTGTCTAGAGAACGACATTCTGTAACTGTGTAGAGAACGACATTCTGTAACTGTGTAGAGAACGACATTCTGTAACTGTGTAGAGAACGACATTCTGTAACTGTCTAGAGAACGACATTCTGTAACTGTGTAGAGAACGGCATTCTGTAACTGTGTAGAGAACGGCATTCTGTAACTGTGTA
>NW_013891979.1:0-270 GCF_000517525.1 Limulus polyphemus
CATTCAGTGGGTTCATTCTATGTTCACTGTTAATACAAGTTAAAACATCAGTAACACTTCCAATACAGATCTATAGTCTAAAGATGATTCTGTACTTTACATTCAGTGGGTTCATTCTACGTTCATTGTTAATACAAGTTAAAACATCAGTAACACTTCCAATACAGATCTATAGTCTAAAGATGATTCTGTACTTTACATTCAGTGGGTTCATTCTATGTTCACTGTTAATACAAGTTAAAACATCAGTAACACTTCCAATACAGATCT
>NW_013891980.1:0-266 GCF_000517525.1 Limulus polyphemus
TTAATCAGTACGACTATACTGTAATACTCTGTATGTTTAAGGATAATTAATTAATCAGTATGACTATGCTGTAATACTCTGTATGTTTAAGGATAGTTAATTAATCAGTACGACTATGCTGTAATACTCTGTATGTTTAAGGATATTTAATTAATCAGTATGACTATGCTATAATACTCTGTATGTTTAAGGATAGTTAATTAATCAGTACGACTATGCTGTAATACTCTGTATGTTAAGGATAGTTATTTAATCAGTATGACTAT
>NW_013891981.1:0-249 GCF_000517525.1 Limulus polyphemus
TTGACTTCAGTAGATCTCTTATCATAAGTTAACTTCATCGAATCAGCAGATGTTTTCAAGTTTGAATGCACTTGATGGTGAATATCATCCATCCTTTCCGATAACACTTTCACAAACTCTGACACATTCTCAGGAAACTCTTCATAAGGTGGGCATCCTGTTAACAGATCCACTGGCAACCGAAGTTCCCGACCAAACATCAACTTTGCTGGAGTGTATCCAGTGGTTTCATGCTCTGGCCATCAACAG
>NW_013891982.1:0-269 GCF_000517525.1 Limulus polyphemus
CATTTAGAATATAAGTATTGTGGTGTTAGCCAGATTTAGAGGATGAGCATTGTGGTAGGTTAAAATCATTTAGAGGATGAGTATTGTGGTGTGTTAGACACGTTTAGAGGATGAGTATTGTGGTGTGTTAGACACGTTTAGAGGATGAGTATTGTGGTGTGTTAGACACATTTAGAATATGAGTATTGTGGTGTTAGCCACGTTTAGAGGATGAGTATTGTGGTGTGTTACACACGTTTAGAGGATGAGTATTGTGGTGTGTTAGACAT
>NW_013891983.1:0-270 GCF_000517525.1 Limulus polyphemus
AAGCATAAAGCAGTATATCTGGCAACGAGCTTGAAGGGACAACCACTGGAAATACTTGGACATTGTCAGCAGATGACAGGCACAACTATAGAGCACTGGTAGTGGCTCTAGAACTCAGGTACGGAACCCAAAATCAGTCAGAAGTCTACAGGACTAGGTTCAGGACGAGAAGTTTGAGGGACTTCACTGGCACTATAATAAACCTGGGCACAAGAGAGCTCAATGCTGGAAACTTCTACACAGGGGAGATGATACAGCAGGAAAGGCTGC
>NW_013891984.1:0-272 GCF_000517525.1 Limulus polyphemus
GTGTCTTCTTATCGAAAGTACACAGTATTGTTAAATCTTGTGTCTTCTTATTGACAGTACACAGTATCGTTAAATCTTGTGTCTTCTTATTGACAGTACACAGTATCGTTAAATCTTGTGTCTTCTTATTGAGAGTACACAGTATTGTTAAATCTAGTGTCTTCTTATTGACAATACACACTATCGTTAAATCTTAGTGTCTTCTTATTGACAGTACACAGTATCGTTAAATCTTGTGTCTTCTTATTGACAGCACACAGTATCGTTATATC
>NW_013891985.1:0-270 GCF_000517525.1 Limulus polyphemus
ATTGACTGGGGTTTTGTTGGACCAATCAGATTATCACCATCAGTTATCAAAGTCATGTGAATTTCAAGTAGCATGATTTTTATTTTTTATTTTATTTTTTGCACGACTCGGATATAAATATCTCTTTGTCCACAGTACCCTGCATAAGAAATATTTGGGTTCGTGCTTCGAGCACTACCAACATTTAGCTGAACTTGTTGTGAGCACACTTTTAGTGTGGTGGTTGTTGGTTGATCTAAATTCTTGTACTTGTACATTCTACTTTAATCG
>NW_013891986.1:0-607 GCF_000517525.1 Limulus polyphemus
AATCAATTCAGAACCCTCTGGTAACAAGAAATCGAGAAACAATCGGTAACAAAAAGCTTCAGTGCAGTACACATACGATTTCAAGAAGCCATAAAAAGAGTAACATAAAACGACCACAAAAATCGTAAAACAAAAACTAATAATCTAGAATTTTGTAAGTAATCGCGCAATGTTATAGCGAACCTTAATAAAAAAATTCAAAAAGATTCATCTAAATGGGACTAAGTACTGGTACAAAACGCAAAACCTTCAATAACTCCCCTAAAACGCATCGTAGGAACGAAGTTTCACCAACCTTTTTTGCTATGTATATTCACTAGTTCGTTCCACAGTATCATGCTTGCTATCAGAGGGTTCTAAATTGATGGATTTTAACCTTTTTTGCTAGGTATATTCACTAGTTCGTTCCACAGTATCATGCGAAGTTTCACCTTCCTACGATGCGTTTTAAGGAAGTTAAATCTATAACAGAGCAATATCAAAAAGCTTCACTGCACTACACATTCTCTTTTCAGAAACCAATAAAGTAGTAACAAAATGGACCACAAAAGACTCAAAAATGATAATATCAAGCTAGAGTTTTGCATGTAAATTCGTGAGTATGCAA
>NW_013891987.1:0-269 GCF_000517525.1 Limulus polyphemus
GTGATACTAACAAATCTTCCTTATTTAACTACATCAAATGATACTAACAAATCTTCCTTATTTAACTACATCAAATGATACTAACAAATCTTCCTTATTTAGCTACATCAGATGATACCAACAAATCTTCCTTATTTAACTACATCAAATGATACTAACAAATCTTCTTTATTTAACTACATCAAATGATACCAACAAATCTTCCTTATTTAACTACATCAAATGATACTAACAAATCTTCCTTATTTAACTACATCAGATGATACCAA
>NW_013891988.1:0-268 GCF_000517525.1 Limulus polyphemus
TATCACGTGTTGCTTAGTTAATCACCTGCTGTAACATATCCTATCACGTGTTGCTTAGCTAATCACCTGCTGTAACATATCCTATCACGTGTTGCTTAACTAATCACCTGCTGTAACATATCCTATCACGTGTTGCTTAGCTAATCATCTGCTGTAACATATCCTATCACGTGTTGCTTAGCTAATCACCTGCTGTAACATATCCTATCACGTGTTGCTTAACTAATCACCTACTGTAACATATCCTATCACGTGCTGCTTAGCTAAT
>NW_013891989.1:0-270 GCF_000517525.1 Limulus polyphemus
CAATACTGTGTACTGTGAATAAGAAGACACAAGATTTAACATACTATGTACTATCAAAAAGAAGACAAGATTTAACAATACTGTGTACTGTCAATAAGAAGACACAAGATTTAACGAAACTGTGTACTGTCAATAAGAAGACACAAGATTTAACGATACTGTGTACTATCAATAACAAGCCATAAGATTTAACGATACTGTGTACTATCAATAACAGGCCACAAGATTTAACGAAACTGTGTAAATTCAATAAGAAGACACAAGATTTAA
>NW_013891990.1:0-426 GCF_000517525.1 Limulus polyphemus
AACTCTACCTACATTTCAATGATAATTTTCCCTAGTTGACTTATAGCTGAGGTGTTTATTTTTCAAACAACCCTACCTACGTTTAAATGGTAATTTCCGTAGTTGACTTATAGCTGAGGTGTCTATTTATCAAACAACCCTACCTACTTTTCAATTGTCAAACAACCCTACCTACGTTTAAGTGGTAATTTTCCCTAGTTGACTTATAGTTGAGGTGTCCATTTTTCAAACAACTCTACCTACATTTCAATGATAATTTTCCCTAGTTGACTTATAGTTGAGGGGTCTATTTTTCAAACAACTCTACCTACATTTCAATAATAATTTTCCCTAGTTGACTTATAGTTGAAGTGTCTATTTTTCAAACAACTCTACCTACGTTTAAGTGGTAATTTCCCTAGTTGACTTATAGTTGAGGTGTCTATT
>NW_013891991.1:0-269 GCF_000517525.1 Limulus polyphemus
TATAATATATTTTGTTGTTAATTCAAAGGTTAGTCATTAGTTTTTTCCTGTTGCAGTATAATATATTTTGTTGTTTTACCTGTTGCAGTATAATATATTTTATTGTTAATTCAAGGGTTAGTCATTAGTTTTTTCCTGTTGCAGTATAATATATTTTATTGTTAATTCAAAGGTTAGTCATTAGTTTTTACCTTTTGCAGTATAATATATGTTATTGTTAATTCAAAGGTTAGTCATTAGTTTTTTCTGTTGCAGTATAATATATCTTA
>NW_013891992.1:0-270 GCF_000517525.1 Limulus polyphemus
AATCAGTAGCAAACTCCAAACAAAATTTAAATTGAGGCATCCTATTGGGGGAGGGTGTGTGGATTCTGTCACACAAATGTTTGTTATTTGCTTGCCAAGTTTCATGAAACTAGCTCTGTGGCTGATATAACTGCTGTGAAAGATCTTCTAGAGCAATGAATTAGGTCTTTTCAGACACAGTAGAGGTTACATTATGTCAGACGACGTCAAATAGTCCATCACAAGTACGATATATCTCTTCCTTTTCTTACTCTCTATCAGAAGAGACGT
>NW_013891993.1:0-290 GCF_000517525.1 Limulus polyphemus
CTAAGATGGAGAGTTTCAGAACTTATTTCAGAAAAACACAACTACATTAAGAAGCAGACTTTTACAGGCAACAAGTTTTTGTAGCACAGTTAGACAAGTGTACTTTTTTACATTTATTGGTATGATTATATGTTAATGGGTTGTTATATTGTAAACATTTAACAATTTCTAAGTTATTGATTATAAATTGTTCAATGAAATGTTGAACTTTATGATTATATGTAAACCCAGGTACTTGGGATAAATATAGTATGTGACAACAGTAACTAATAAGAGTTTAGTAAAACCAA
>NW_013891994.1:0-271 GCF_000517525.1 Limulus polyphemus
GAAGATGACTCCTACCTTGCCAAAATTTATATTTATGGTTCCTATTCCTACTATTCTAACTGTTAATAAAAAAAAAGATGATGTATCAACACTATCAATTCTCCTCACAATCTTAAACACCTCAATCAGATCCCCCTAACTCTTCATTTTTCAAGAGAAAATAATTTGAGAGATTTCAGCATCTCCTCGTATGACAACTCCTCCATTCCAGGCACCATTCTAGTAACCTTTCTCTGAACCCTTTGCAACAATTCAATGTCTTTCCTAAGGT
>NW_013891995.1:0-270 GCF_000517525.1 Limulus polyphemus
AAACTTTTAGCCAATCCTAGTCGAAAGTGTTAATTTCAGTACCAATTATTCCAATTGCTGTATCTCCCATTTGACAAATCATAGGATGATAAGGAAAGCACGTGATGAAAGGTTGTTCTCTGGATTTTACAATATGAATGTGGGTGGTGCTTATTATAGTAATTGCCATTTTATGTAGAGGTTGCATATAGTACTGGCCAATAGGGCTTTTCTATAAGCGTTAGAAAAGTTGCTTCTGGAAAAAACTGCATGGGATATAGGTGACCTTTA
>NW_013891996.1:0-270 GCF_000517525.1 Limulus polyphemus
TCCAAGTTTTTCCAGTGGTTGTCCCTTCAGGCTTGTTGCCAGGTACACTGCTTTCTGCTCCTCTGTCCATCCATTCATTTCTGCCAGTTGCTCAAATTGTGCTCTATATGCTTCCCACGGTGCCTTCCATCGATTTCCTGTGACTTCCTTCATACTAGATCACCCCTATTGCTGACACTCATGTCTGGAATGTGACTTCTGACAGGAATAAATATGTCTGCATTAGGGGTTTAGCTGTGGGGTCTGGAAGGGGCTTCCCGTTGTCTAAGG
>NW_013891997.1:0-399 GCF_000517525.1 Limulus polyphemus
AAGTATTGTGGTGAAGAGGATAACGTGTCTAACACAAAACAATACTCATCCCGTAAACGTGTCTAAGACACCACAATACTCATCCTCTAAACGTGTCTAACACACCACAATACACGTTTAGAGGATGAGTGTAATATACCACAATATCAATCCTCTAAACATGTCTAACACACCACAATTCTCATCCTCTAAACGTATTTAACCTACCAGAATGCTCATCCTCTAAATGTGGCTAACACCACAATACTTATATTCTAAATGTGTCTAACACACAACAATACTCATCCTATAAACGTGTCCAACACACCACAATACTCATCCCGTAAACATATCTACACACCACAATACTCATCCTCTAAACGTGTCTAACAAACCACAATACTCATCCTCTAAATGTAT
>NW_013891998.1:0-269 GCF_000517525.1 Limulus polyphemus
AACATATAGAATTGGATGTAGACAAGCTGCAACATATAGAATTGGCACATAGACAAGCTGGAACATATAGAGTTGGCACATAGACAAGCTGCAACATATAGAGTTGGCACGTAGACAAGCTGCAACATTTAGAATTGGCACGTAGACAAGCTGCAACATATAGAGTTGGCACATAGACAAGCTGCAACATATAGAGTTGGCACGTAGACAAGCTGCAACATATAGAATTGGCACATGACAAGCTGCAACATATAGAGTTGGCACATAAA
>NW_013891999.1:0-291 GCF_000517525.1 Limulus polyphemus
CAACTTTGTCATAGACTCTGCATCTCAGCATACCCTTGTGAACATCAAGGTTTTAGATCACGAAGGAGTGCCAGAAGCCATACAGAAGCTTTATGGTGTGACAGGACATTCTACAAGATTGTGGGGACCAGTGTGGGTAACTATTGAGCTCATGGGCATAAAGGACAGACAGAAAGTATACTTGGCTGACATTGAAGACGAATGCATATTAGGATTGGACTATCTACTACCGAGGAAGTTTATAATTGATTTTGATAAAATGACATTTGGGAACAACAAAGGCCGCGTTCT
>NW_013892000.1:0-270 GCF_000517525.1 Limulus polyphemus
GGCAGTTTTAGATCTTTCAGTGTAAAATACAGATGAAGTAATGACAATTTTAGATGTTCCAGTGTAAAATACAGATGATGTAATGACAATTTTAGATCTTCCAGTGTAAAATACAGATGAAATAGTGACAATTTTAGATCTTCCAGTGTAAAATACAGATGAAATAGTGGCAGTTTTAGATCTTCCAATGTAAAATACAGATGAAATAGTGACAATTTTAGATCTTCCAATGTAAAATACAGATGATGTAATGACAATTTTAGATCTTCC
>NW_013892001.1:0-268 GCF_000517525.1 Limulus polyphemus
TGTTGTTCACTTCGTCCCAACTGAAATGTCCTGGACCGAGATAACGCCAAAGCCTGTTGGCATGCGCCACTTTTGGCTTGCCTTGCCAACCACATTTTATCCGGAAAGTCACATCTGAGAGACGATCCACTATGTCATAGGGGCCTTCCCATGGAGACAACTTAGGAGACTTCCCTTTGGTCTTCCTGGGATTATACAACCATACTTTGTCTCCAGGTACAAAGCTGACTTCAGTAGATCTCTTATCATAAGTTAAATTCATCGAATC
>NW_013892002.1:0-270 GCF_000517525.1 Limulus polyphemus
CACCTAGGTGTAACTCTAGTTACAGTATTTATAATCACCATACTCATCTGTAGCCGTACTTGGTACAACTACTCCATAAATACCTAAGTGTAACTCTAGTTACCGAATTTATAACCACCATACTCATCTTTTGCTTTACTTGGCACAACAACTACATGAACACGTAGGTGTAACTATAGTTACCGAATTTATAACCACCATACTCATCTTTTACTCTAACCTGGTATAATTACTCCATGAACACATAGGTGTAACTCTAGTTAATGAATT
>NW_013892003.1:0-582 GCF_000517525.1 Limulus polyphemus
AAGGTAAGATCTCTGAGGAGAACTAACGCTATGAACTGTGACCCAGAGAAGGTAAGATCTCTGAGGAGAACTAACGCTATGAACTGTGACCCAGAGAAGGTAAGATCTCTGAGGATGTAAGAGAACTAACGCTGTGAACTGTGACCCAGAGAAGGTAAGATCTCTGAGGAGAACTAACGCTATGAACTGTGACCCAGAGAAGGTAAGACCTCTGAGGATGTAAGAGAATTAACGCTATGAACTGTGACCCAGAGAAGTTAAGATCTCTAAGGATGTAAGAGAACTAACGCTATGAACTGTGACCCCAGAGGAAGATCTCTAAGGATGTAAGAGAACTAACGCTATGAACTGTGACCCAGAGAAGTTAAGATCTCTAAGGATGTAAGAGAACTAACGCTATGAACTGTGACCCAGAGAAGGTAAGACCTCTGAGGATGTAAGAGAATTAACGCTATGAACTGTGACCCAGAGAAGTTAAGACCTCTGAGGATGTAAGAGAACTAACGCTATGAACTGTGACCCAGAGAAGTTAAGACTTCTGAGGATGTAAGAGAACTAACGCTATGAACTGTGACTCAGAGG
>NW_013892004.1:0-270 GCF_000517525.1 Limulus polyphemus
CCTACACCAGAACTATACCTTAACACCAGTAAGTTTCTCCTACACCAGAACTATACCTTAACACCACTAAGTTTCTTCTACACCAGAACGATACCTTAACATCAGTAAGTTTATTCTACACCAGAACTATATACTAACAAAAGTAAGTTTCTCCTACACCAGAACTATACCATAACACCAGTAAGTTTCTCCTACACCAGAACTATACCTTAACACCAGTAAGTTTCTCCTACACCAGAACTATACCTTAACACCACTAAGTTTCTTCTA
>NW_013892005.1:0-486 GCF_000517525.1 Limulus polyphemus
GTTTGATGGTCTATATCACAGCCACAACTACCAATATCAATCATGTCTGTTTGATGGTCTATATCACAACCACCAATATCATTCATGTCAGTTTGATGGTCTATATGATAGCCACAACCAGCAATGTCACTCATGTCAGTTTGATGGTCTATATCACAACCACCAATATCAATCCTGTCAGTTTGAAGATCTATGTCACAGCCACAACCACCAATATCAATCATGTCTGTTTGATGGTCTATGTCACAACTACCAATATCAATCATATCTGTTTGATGGTCTATATCACAGCCACAACCACTAATATCATTCATGTCAATTTGATGGTCTATATCACAGTCACAATTACCAATATCACTCATGTCAGTTTGATGGTCTATATCACAGCCACAACCATCAATATTATTCATGTCAGTTTGACGGTCTATATCACAGCCACAACCACCAATGTCAATCATGTCAGTTTGACGGTCTATATCACAGCTA
>NW_013892006.1:0-274 GCF_000517525.1 Limulus polyphemus
ATTAAAAAGTTATTATTATCGTAAACCATCTTGAGATACGGGATGGAACCAAATCATTATGTATAAACTTTGATTTTGGTAATCATGTCTAATATAAAATAAGAAGGACTTGTAGTTAAAACCCAAGTACCAAAACCAGGACTGTGTTAGACTTCAAAAATACTTTTTGCTGTTTTCCAGACATATGGACAGACGTTTATACAAGACGACACGTTTCTGTCCACCACTGGTTCTGTAGCTGGAGCTGTTCTTGCCGTCAGCCGTGTGATTGGTG
>NW_013892007.1:0-269 GCF_000517525.1 Limulus polyphemus
AAACCTTTTCCATTGTGTATCGTTTTGTTTAAAAACCAAACCTTTTCCCATTGTGTATTGTTTTGTTTAAAACAAAACCTTTCCCATTGTGTATCGTTTTGTTTAAAACAAAACCTTTTCCCATTGTGTATCGTTTTGTTTAAAACAAAACCTTTTCCCATTGTGTATCGTTTTGTTTAAAACCAAACCTTTTCCCATTGTGTATCGTTTTGTTTAAAAACAAACCTTTTCCCATTGTGTATCGTTTTGTTTAAAACAAAACATTTTCC
>NW_013892008.1:0-512 GCF_000517525.1 Limulus polyphemus
CTTTACCAGCTACAACATGACCACATTGGAAGAAACTTGACCAGTTACAACATGACCACATTGGAAGGAACTTGACCAGCTGCAACATGACCACATAGGAAGGAACTTGACCAGCTGCAACATGACCACACTGGAAGGAACTTTACTAGTTACAACATGACCACACTGGAAGGAACTTTACCAGCTACAACATGACCACACTGGAAGGAACTTTACTAGTTACAACATGACCACACTGGAAGGAACTTGACCAGCTGCAACATGACCACACACAGATATAAGGAAGATATTGGATTTTACTTCCCTTGTTTATTGTTTAGGTGTATTTTATATGTTAAGTATGATAAGAAAACAAGAAAGGAAATAACTAAAGAGTTTGTGTTTGGTTTGTAAGTACAGTCTCAAGTAATATTGTAGATGTCACATAAAAATATGTCTTTCAGATCAATTTGTCTTGTATTGAGTTTCGTAAAGTTCGTTCTAGCAGGGTATAATACTTCTTTATATCTGTG
>NW_013892009.1:0-270 GCF_000517525.1 Limulus polyphemus
CAAGCGTACAACAATGACTGTGATTCTTCTTCCAACAAAGCAATGATTTCAAGGATACAACAATGGTGATGATTCGTCTTCCAACAAAACAATGACTTCAAGAATACAACAATGGCGGTAATTCGTCTTCCAACAAAGCAATGATTTCAAGGATACAACAATGGTGATGATTCGTCTTCCAACAAAACAATGACTTCAAGAATACAACAATGGCGGTAATTCGTCTTCCAACAAAGCAATGATTTCAAGGATACAACAATGATGGTGATT
>NW_013892010.1:0-270 GCF_000517525.1 Limulus polyphemus
CGTTAAATCTTGGTTCTTTTCATAGATAGTACACAGTATTGCTAAATCGTGTGTCTTCTTATTGAGAGTACACAGTATTGTTAAATCTTGTGTCTACTTATTGACAGTACACAGTATCGTTAAATCTTGTGTCTTTTTATGGATAGTACACAGTATTGCTAAATCGTGTGTCTTCTTATTGAGAGTGCACAGTATCGTTAAATCTTGTGTCTTCTTATTGACCGTACATAGTATCGTTAAATCTTGTGTCTTCTTATTCACAGTACATAG
>NW_013892011.1:0-271 GCF_000517525.1 Limulus polyphemus
GCCTCTCATATGACAACCCCTTCCATCCCAGGCACCATTCTAGTAACCCTTTCCAACAATTCAATGTCTTTCCTAAGGTAAGGATCCCAAGACTGAACACAATATTACAAATGTGGCCTAACCAGTAACCTGTACAATGAAAGTATAACCTCTTTAGACTTGTGTTCAATATTTCTATAGATACAACCTAAAATCCTATTTGCCCTACCACTAGCAACAGCACACTGATTGGAAGGCTTTCGAGACTGATAGCTATTACATCCAAGATCCC
>NW_013892012.1:0-270 GCF_000517525.1 Limulus polyphemus
TTAAAAAGGACCCAATAGCTAGTATCGTTCTATGACCCAATGTTGACTTTATTCTGCAGTCAATGTGTTAATTAACTCATCTATTTACAACATATCTACATGTGTTTCCTAAAGTCCGTGTGGATTAAATAGGACCCAATAGCTGGTAAAGTTCTATGACCCACTGTTGACTTTAGTCATCAGCCTATGTGTTAATAAGCTCATCTATTTACAACATATCTACATGTGTTTCCTAAAGTCCGTGTGGATTAAATAGGACACAATAGCTAG
>NW_013892013.1:0-482 GCF_000517525.1 Limulus polyphemus
TGATTGGCATGTAGTATCAAGATACTAATGTAGTGTTTATTAACAAACGATTGGCATGTAGTATCAAGATACTAATGTAGTGTTTTATTAACAAACGATTGGTCTGTAATATCAAGATACTAATGTAGTGTTTTATTAACAAACGATTGGTCTGTAATATCAAGATACTAATGTAGTGTTTTATTAACAAACTATTGGTCTGTAATATCAAGATACTAATGTAGTGTTTTATTAACAAACGATTCGTCTGTAGTATCAAGATACTAATGGAGTGTTTATTAACAAACGATTGGCATGTAGTATCAAGATACTAATGTAGTGTTTATTAACAAACGATTGGTCTGTAATATCAAGATACTAATTGTAGTGTTTATTAACTAACGATCGGTCTGTAATATCAAGATACTAATGTAGTGTTTATTAACGAACGATTGGTCTGTAATATCAAGATACTAATGTAGTGTTTATTAACGAACGATTGG
>NW_013892014.1:0-440 GCF_000517525.1 Limulus polyphemus
ACACACTAAGTGAATGGTTCTCACCGGGGGTTAATATGCCGACCACACACTAAGTGAATGGTTCTCACCGGGGGTTAATATGCCGACTACACACTAAGTGAATGGTTCTCACCGGGGGTTAATATGCCGACTACACACTAAGTGAATGGTTCTCACCGGGGGTTAATATGTCGACTACACACTAAGTGAATGGTTCTCACCGGGGGTTAATATGCCGACTACACACTAAGTGAATGGTTCTCACCGGGGGTTAATATGTCGACCACACACTAAGTGAATGGTTCTCACCGGGGGTTAATATGCCGACTACACACTAAGTGAATGGTTCTCACCAAGGGTTAATATGCCGACCACACACTAAATGAATGGTTCTCACCGGGGGTTAATATGCCGACTACACACTAAGTGAATGGTTCTCACCGGGGGTTAATATCTCGACC
>NW_013892015.1:0-270 GCF_000517525.1 Limulus polyphemus
TTGGTTACGAATTCGATTACTAGAGTTACACCTAGGTGTTCGTGGAGTAGTTGTACGAAATAACGCTAACGATGAGTATGGTGGTTATAAATTCAGTAACTAGAGTTACACCTAGGTGTTCGTGGAGTTATTGTACCAAATAAAGCTAAAGATGAGTATGTTGGTTACGAATTCGATTACTAGAGTTACACCTCGGTGTTCGTGGAGTAGTTGTACCAAATAACGCTAAAGATGAGTATGGTGGTTATAAATTCAGTAACTAGAGTTACT
>NW_013892016.1:0-270 GCF_000517525.1 Limulus polyphemus
GTTTGTCGTCTGCTGACAACTGTCCAAGTATTTCCAGTGGTTGTCCCTTCAAGCTCGTTGCCAGGTACACTGCTTTCTGCTTCTCTGTCCATCCATTCATTTCTGGCAGTAGCTCAAATTGTGCTCTATATGCCTCCCACGGTGCATTCCCATCGAATTTCTGTGGCTTCCTTCATACTGGATCACCCCTATTGCTGACATTAATATCTGGGATGTGACTTCTAACAGGACTGAAGATGTCTGCATTAGGGTTTAGCTGCGGGGTCTGGA
>NW_013892017.1:0-270 GCF_000517525.1 Limulus polyphemus
AAGTTAGATAGTCTATAATGTTAGTTCTAGAAGTTAGATAGTCTGTAATGTTAGTTCTGGAAGTTAGATAGTCTGTAATGTTAGTTCTAGAAGTTAGATAGTCTGTAATGTTATTTCTGGAAGTTAGATAGTCTGTAATGTTAGTTCTGGAAGTTAGATAGTCTGTAGTGTTAGTTCTGGAAGTTAGATAGTCTGTAATGTTAGTTCTGGAAGTTAGATAGTCTGTAATGTTAGTTCTGGAAGTTAGATAGTCTGTAATGTTAGTTCTTG
>NW_013892018.1:0-270 GCF_000517525.1 Limulus polyphemus
GAGGCTTATTGGGTCATGAGTATAAGACACGAGTATAGTGAAGCACTGAGGCTTATTGGGTCATGAGTATAAGACACAAGTATGGTGAATCACTGAGGCTTATTGGGTCATGAGTATGAGACACAAGTATGGTGAATCACTAAGGCTTATTGGGTCATGAGTATGAGACAAGTATGGTGAATCACTGAGGCTTATTGGGTCATGAGTATGAGACACAAGTATGGTGAATCACTGAGGCTTATTGGGTCATGAGTATGAGACACAAGTATG
>NW_013892019.1:0-270 GCF_000517525.1 Limulus polyphemus
ACTGTAATTTGTCTTCTTGTTTCTTTTCTTTTTCCTCCAACAACTGCTGTAATCTCTCTTCTTGTTTATTTTCTTTCTTCTCCAACAACTGCTGTAATCTCTCTTCTTGTTTATTATATTTCTCCTCCAACAACTACTGTAATCTCTCTTCTTGTTTATTTTCTTTCTCCTCCAACAACTTCTGTAATCTCTCTTCTTGTTTATTTTCTTTCTCCTCCAACCACTGCTGTAGTCTCTCTTGTTTACTTTGCTGTTCGAGCTGCCATTGTT
>NW_013892020.1:0-405 GCF_000517525.1 Limulus polyphemus
TATAAACGGCCATGACGTCTTCTTATCAAATAAATCCACCTTTTGGATTGTTTTTACTCTGGGTTAGCGAAAGTTCAATTTTTTTAGCTTTTATAGTGATATATTATTTTTCGTCAATGCTATAATGTCTCAATTTTCTAGATTCCGACGAAATAAGCACTATAGGATATTTTTCTATTAATTTTGCGTCAAAAAAACACTTTTATCCATTTTCCAAAAAAATTCATATTTTCACCAAAAACCAAAGCCCATGTTTTTTCCCAAATTTTGAAAAAAATTGTTTTTCTTCATATTTCAAGGGCATCTTTGTATTTGAAAGTCTTACATCAAATAGATATCCTTTTATCAAAATTCCCACTAGTTATTTCACAATCTCTTATCAAAATTTTCGGTTAGTGTCGATTT
>NW_013892021.1:0-270 GCF_000517525.1 Limulus polyphemus
GTTTTTAGCGTTATGTGGTACAACAACTCCACGAACGCGTAGGTGTAACTTTAGTTACAGAATTTATTACCACCATACTCGTCTTTGGCCTTACTTGGTACAACTACTCCATGAACACTTAGGTGGAACTTTAGTTACCGAATTTATAACAACCATACTCATCTTTAGCATTACTTGGTACAACTACTCCAGAAACACCTAGGTGTAACTATAGTTACCGCATTCATAACCATCATACTCATATTTAGCCTTACTTTGTACAACTACTCC
>NW_013892022.1:0-270 GCF_000517525.1 Limulus polyphemus
GTATTGTTGTGTTGCGTTGTTTATTTTGTTGATTTGGAGGGTATTGTTGCGTTGTTTATTTTGTTGTTTGGAGTGTATAGTAGTGTTGTGTTGTTTATTTTGTTGTTTGGTGTGTATTGTTGTGTTGCGTTGTTTATTTTGTTGTTTGGTGTGTATTGTTGTGTTGCGTTGTTTATTTTGTTGTTTGGTGTGTATTGTTGCGTTGCGTTGTTTATTTTGTTGATTTGGAATGTATTGTTGCGTTGTTTAATTTGTTGATTTGAAGTGTAT
>NW_013892023.1:0-510 GCF_000517525.1 Limulus polyphemus
GATACTGTGTACTGTACAATAAGAAAACACAAGATTTAACGATACTGTGTACTGTCAATAAGAAAACACAAGATTTAACGATACTGTGTACTGTCAATAAGAAAACACAAGATTTAACGATACTATGTACTGTCAATAAGAAAACACAAGATTTAACAATACTGTGTACTGTCAATATTGACAGTACACAGTATTGTTAAATCTTGTGTCTTTTATTGACAGTACACAGTATCGATAAATCTTGTGTCTTATTATTGACAGTACACAGTATCGTTAAATCTTGTGTCTTCTTATTGACAGTACACAGTATCGTTAAATCTTGTGTCTTCTTATTTACAGTACACGGTATCGTTAAATCTTGTGTCTTCTCATTGAGAGTACACAGTATTGTTAAATCTTGTGTCTTCTTATTGACAGTACACAGTATAGTTAAATCTTGTGTCTTCTTATTTACAGTACACGGTATCGTTAAATCTTGTGTCTTAAGAAGACACAAGATTTAACGATACT
>NW_013892024.1:0-270 GCF_000517525.1 Limulus polyphemus
ACCCAAGTAACCAATTTTATTTTCTCAGAGGTGGATTAATACCACCCAAGTAATCAATTTTATAACGAAATAGTTTTAATATTCAAACGTAGATACTTCTGTTAGTGGTTCTATAAAACTAACGCACTATTTCTAGGTCAATGTTTGGTTATGAAGAAGTAGACTGAAATGGGAAGTTTTTCATAAATTTTTCTAATAGAAATAATAAAACGCCTTTTATTTCACTGGATGTCGTATTTTAAGGGTAATTACTTGTTGTCAAAAAAAAAA
>NW_013892025.1:0-268 GCF_000517525.1 Limulus polyphemus
TTTGGTAACTAGAGTTACGTCTAGGTATTTGTGGAGTTGTTTTACGAAATAACGCTAAAGATGAGTATGGGTTACACATTCAGTAGCTAGAGTTACACCTAGGTGTTGATGGAGTAGTTGTACCAATTAATGCTAAAGATGAGTATGGTGGTTATAAATTCAGTAACTAGAGTTACACTTAGGTATTCGTGGAGTTGTTGTACCAAATAACGCTAAATTTGAGTATGGTGGTTATATATTCGGTAACTAGAGTTACACTTAGGTATTC
>NW_013892026.1:0-269 GCF_000517525.1 Limulus polyphemus
GTGTATCTACGGTGTGGTTTTCAGAGCTTGACTCTGGCTCTCTGTTTCACTACTAGTGGAGACGTGTATCTACGGTGTGGTTTTTAGAGCTTGACTCTGGCTCTCTGTTTCACTACTAGTGGAGACGTATATTTACGGTGTGGTTTTCAGAGCTTGACTCTGGCTCTCTGTTTCACTACTAGTGGAGACGTGTATCTACGGTGTGGTTTTTAGAGCTTGACTCTGGCTCTCTGTTTCACTACTAGTGGAGACGTGTATCTATGGTGTGG
>NW_013892027.1:0-270 GCF_000517525.1 Limulus polyphemus
AAGGCTAAAGATGAGTATGGTGGTTATAAATTCGGTAACTAGAGTTAGACCTAGGTGTTCATGGAGTAGTTGTACCAAGTAAGGATAAAGATGAAGATGGTGGTTATGAATTCGGTAACTAGAGTTACTGCTAAGTGTTCATGGAGTATTTGTACCATGTAAGGGTAAAGATGAGTATGGTGATTATAAATTCTATAACTAGAGTTATACCTATGTGTTCATGGAGTAGTTGTACCAAGTAAGGCTAAAGATGAATATGGTGGTTACAAA
>NW_013892028.1:0-301 GCF_000517525.1 Limulus polyphemus
GTTTCCTTTCTTGTTCTAGTTGCCACTGTTGTTGAGTTTCCTGTAACTGTTGGAGACTTTCTTCCTGTTTATTTTCTTTTTCCTCCAACCACTGCTGTAATTTCTCTTCTCGTTCTTCTTGTTTCTTTTCTTTTTCCTCAAACAACTGCTGTAATTTCTTTTCTTGTTTATTTTCTTTTTCCTCCAACAACTGCTGTAATCTCTCTTCTTGTTTCTTTTCTCGTTCTTCTTGTTTATTTTCTTTTTCCTCCAACAACTGTTGTAATCTCTCTTGTTTATTTTGCTGTTCGAGCTGCCATTG
>NW_013892029.1:0-267 GCF_000517525.1 Limulus polyphemus
TACCAATTCTGAATGTGTAATATTCTACAAAATGGGACTTTCTAACAAACTCTGAATATGTATTACCCTACAAAATGGGATACCAGATTCTGAATGTGTAATATTCTACAAAATGGGACTTTCTAACAAACTCTGAATATGTATTACTCTACAAAACGGGATACCAGATTCTGAATGAGTAATATTCTACAAAATGGGACTTACTAACAAACTCTGAATATGTATTACTCTACAAAATTGGATACCAGATTCTGAATGAGTAATATT
>NW_013892030.1:0-267 GCF_000517525.1 Limulus polyphemus
GAAGACACAAAATTTAACAAAATTGTATCCTATCAATAAGATTGTTTGTTTGTTTTTAATTATGCACAAAGCTACACAAGGGCTATCTGTGCTCTGCCCACCACGGGTATCGAAACCCGGTTTCTAGCGTTGTAAGTCCGCAGACATTCCGCTGGGCCACTGGGGGGCCTTATCAATAAGAAGATAAAGGATTTATCAATACTGTGTACTGTCAATAAGAAGTACACAAGATTTAACAATAATGTGAGCTGTCAATAAGAATATACA
>NW_013892031.1:0-270 GCF_000517525.1 Limulus polyphemus
GCTACACACTGACTAGATTTTGTTTGTTGTTAAACACAAAACTACACATTGACTAGATTTTGTTTGTTGTTAAACACAAAGCTACACATTGACTAGATTTTGTTTGTTGTTAAACACAAAGCTACACACTGACTAGATTTTGTTTGTTGTTAAACACAAAACTACACATTGACTATATTTTGTTTGTTGTTAAACATAAAGCTACACACTGACTAGATTTTGTTTGTTGTTAAGCGCAAAAGCTACACACTGAGCTATCTGTGCTGTGCC
>NW_013892032.1:0-268 GCF_000517525.1 Limulus polyphemus
CAGTTCTTTGTGGTAGATAGTTATTAGTTTTGATATCATCTATCTTCATGTCAGTTCTTTGTGGTAGATAGTTGTTAGGTTTGATAGCATCTATCTTCATGTCAGTTCTTTGTGGTAGATAGGTGTTAGTTTTGATAGCATCTATCTTCATGTCAGTTCTTTGTGGTAGATAGGTGTTAGTTTTGATATCATCTATCTTCATGTCAGTTCTTTGTGGTAGATAGTTGTTAGTTTTGATAGCATCTATCTTCATGTCAGTTCTTTGTGG
>NW_013892033.1:0-268 GCF_000517525.1 Limulus polyphemus
CCACGTAATAACTGTTCCTTCATGTATCGGTATTATATATAGTAAGGAAGCTGTAAATATGTCGTTGTGCCACGTAATAATTGTTCCTTCATGTATCGGTATTATATACAGTAAGGAAGCTGTAAATATGTCGTTGTGCCACGTAATAACTGTTCTTTCATGTATCGGTATTATATACAGTAAGGAAGCTGTAAATATGTCGTTGTGCCACGTAATAACTGTTCTTTCGTGTATCGGTATTATATATAGTAAGGAAGCTGTAAATATG
>NW_013892034.1:0-270 GCF_000517525.1 Limulus polyphemus
GCCCACAACACTTCATTACTTACCAATAACAATGTCACAGAGTAGGCCCACAGCACTTCATTATTTACCAATAACAATGTCACAGAGTAGGCACAACACTTCATTATTTACCAATAGCAATGTCACAGAGTAGGCACAACACTTCATTATTTACCAATAACAATGTCACAGAGTAGGCCCACAACACTTAATTATTTACCAATAACAATGTCACAGAGTAGGCACAACACTTCATTATTTACCAATAACAATGTCACATAGTATGCCCAC
>NW_013892035.1:0-270 GCF_000517525.1 Limulus polyphemus
CTCCAACAACTGCTGTAATCTCTTTTGTTTATTTTGCTGTTCGAGCTGCCATTGTTGCAGGTTTTCTTGCAACTGCTGTTGTCCCTCTTCTTGTTTCTTTTCTTTTTCCTCTAGCAACTGTTGTAATTTCTCTTCTCGTTCTTCTTGTTTCTTTTCTCGTTCTTCTTGTTTCTTTTGCTGTTCTTGTATTGCAGCCATCAAGTCTGCTATGCTGTAGTTTGATTTGCCGCTTCTCGTTTCAATTTTTTTTGCCCCACTCTCTGACACCAA
>NW_013892036.1:0-270 GCF_000517525.1 Limulus polyphemus
ATTCCACTCGTTATACCTTGGTTTAGAAGCTGATACAAATGTATCCTGGAAACATTCCACTCATTATACCTTGGTTTAGAAGCTGATACAAATGTAACTTGGAAACATTCCATTCATTATACCTGGGTTTAGAAACTGGTACAAATGTAACTTGGAAACATTCCACTCATTATACCTTGGTTTAGAAACTGATACAAATGTAACCTGGAAACATTCCACTCATTATACCTTGGTTTAGAAGCTGATACAAATGTAACCTGGAAACATTCC
>NW_013892037.1:0-270 GCF_000517525.1 Limulus polyphemus
GCACAGTATTGTTAAATCTTGTGTCTTCTTATTGACAGTACACAGTATCGTTAAATCTTGTCTCTTCTTATTGACAGTACACAGTATCGTTAAAGCTTGTGTCTTATATTGATAGTACACAGTATTGCTAAATCGTGGGTCTTCTTATTGACAGTACACAGTATCGTTAAATCTTGTGTTTTTTATTGATAGTACACAGTATTGCTAAATCGTGTGTCTTATTATTGACAGTACACAGTATCGTTAAATATTGTGTCTTTTTATGACAGT
>NW_013892038.1:0-270 GCF_000517525.1 Limulus polyphemus
CACAAACGAATAGAAAGTAAAATAAGGGCATTTCAGGTAAACGTATTTTGTTTTCAAGTAAAATAAGGGCATTTCATGTAAACTTATTTTGCTTTGAAGTAAAATAAGGGCATTTCAGGTAAACGTATTTTGCTTTGAAGTAAAATAAGGGCATTTCATGTTAACTTATTTTACTTTACAGTGAAGGCGTCACCGAACATGCCAGCCCTTTCAGCCGTGGGGGCTTTATAATGTGTGACGGTCAGTTCCATTATTCGTTGGTAAAGAGTA
>NW_013892039.1:0-269 GCF_000517525.1 Limulus polyphemus
GGTTTACATGTGGAAGTATTGACCACTTCGGTTAGAGCGGCTACTGTTAAAGTTATGTTAAAGGTTTACAAGTGGAACTATTGGCCACTTCGGTTAAAGTGGCTACTGTTAAAGTTATGTTAAAGGTTTACAAGTGGAAGTATTGACCACTTCGGTTAGAGTGGCTACTGTTAAAGTTATGTTAAAGGTTTACAAGTCCAACTATTGACCACTTCGGTTAGAGCGGCTACTGTTAAAGTTATGTTAAAGATTTACAAGTGGAAGTATTG
>NW_013892040.1:0-270 GCF_000517525.1 Limulus polyphemus
GTCTCCTTATTGACAGGACACACTATTGTTAAATCTTGTGTTTTCTTACTGACAGTATACATTATCGTTGAATATTGTGTCTTCTTTATGACAGTACACTGTATCGTTAAATCTAGTGTCTTTTTATTGACAGTACACAGTATCGTTAAATCTTGTGTCTTCTTATTGACAGTACACAGTATCGTTAAATCTTGTGTCTTCTTATTGACAGGACACATGATTGTTAAATCTTTGTTTTCTTACTGACAGTACACACTATCGTTGAATATT
>NW_013892041.1:0-389 GCF_000517525.1 Limulus polyphemus
GTATCAATCCAAAACAGTATATCAGTCATTAACGTTACATCACTTATTATGGTATCAAACTATCAATCCAAAACAGTATATCAGTCGTTAACGTTACATCACTTATTATGGTATCAAAGAATCAATCCAAAACAGTATATCAGTCATTAACGTTACATCACTTATTGTGGTATCAAAGAATCAATCCAAAACAGTATATCAGTCATTAACGTTACATCACTTATTGTGGTATCAAAGTATCAATCCAAAACAGTATATCAGTCATTAACGTTACATCACTTATTGTGGTATCAAAGTATCAATCCAAAACAGTATATCAGTCGTTAACTTATTATGGTATCAAAGTATCAATCCAAAACAGTATATCAGTCGTTAACGTTACATCACTT
>NW_013892042.1:0-269 GCF_000517525.1 Limulus polyphemus
TTTGTGACAGGAAAGCTGGATGGCCAAAGGTGCAATTTTGTCATAGACTCTGCGTCTCAGCAAACCCTTGTGAGCATCAAGGTGCTGGATAACAAAGGAGTACCAGAAGTTGTACACAAGCTTTATGGTGTGACAGGACATTCTACAAGATTGTGGAGACCAGTGTGGGTAACTATTGAGCTCATGGGCACAAAGGAGAGACAGAAAGTATACTTGGCTGACATTGAAGATGAATGCATCTTAGGATTGGACTATCTATTACCAAGGAA
>NW_013892043.1:0-270 GCF_000517525.1 Limulus polyphemus
CTGTTTATATAGTGATTAGTTCATGTTGATAAACATGCAAAATTGTAACTGAAAATGCTGTATATATAGTGATTAGCTCATGTTGATAAACATGCAAAGTTGTAACTGAAAATACTGTTTATATAGTGATTAGTTCATGTTGATAAACATGCAAAGTTGTAACTGAAAATACTGTTTATATAGTGATTAGTTCATGTTGATAAACATGCAAAGTTGTAACTGAAAATACTGCTTATATAGTGATTAGTCCATGTTGATAAACATGCAAAA
>NW_013892044.1:0-570 GCF_000517525.1 Limulus polyphemus
GATAACAGTAGTGTTTATTGTATGCTAGGGTAACAGTAGTGTTTATTGTATATTAGGATAACAGTACAGTTTATTGTATGCTAGGATAACAGTACTGTTTATTGTATGCTAGGATAACAGTACTGTTTATTGTATGCTAGGATAACAGTAGTGTTTATTGTATGCTAGGGTACAGTACTGTTTATTGTATGCTAGGACAACAGTACTGTTTATTGTATGCTAGGATAACAGTACTGTTTATTGTATGCTAGGATAACAGTACTGTTTATTGTATGCTAGGATAACAGTACTGTTTATTGTATGCTAGGACAACAGTACTGTTTATTGTATGCTAGGACAACAGTACTGTTTATTGTATACTAGGATAACAGTACTGTTTATTGTATGCTAGGACAACAGTAGTGTTTATTGTATGCTAGGATAACAGTAGTGTTTATTGTATGCTAGGATAACAGTACTGTTTATTGTATGCTAGGATAACAGTAGTGTTTATTGTATGCTAGGACAACAGTACTGTTTATTGTATACTAGGATAACAGTACTGTTTATTGTATGCTAGGACAACAGTAG
>NW_013892045.1:0-1012 GCF_000517525.1 Limulus polyphemus
ATTTCTTGTTACCAGAGGGTCCTAAATTGATGATTCTTCACCAAATTTGGTATGTAGGTACACTTTAACGTTGCGTAGTAATATGCAGAGTTTTACTTCCTAAGTACGTCATTCCATTTGGATGGATACAAAATTTGGAGATGAGCAATGAACGTTCATAAATACGCAAGTATCATGGCAGTACACATATGCTTTCAGAAAAGCTAATAAAAGAATAACATAAAACGACCACAAAAGTTGCAAAAATGAAAATAGAAGGCTAGAATTTTGCAATTTAGGACCCTCTGGTAACAAGAAATCGAAAAAGAATCAGTAACCCAAAGCTTCCCTGCTGTACACATACGCTTTAAGAAAAGCCAATAAAAGAGTAACATAAAACGACCACAAAAGTTGCAAAAATGATAACAGAAGGCTAGTATTTATGATTCTTCACCAAATTTGGTATGTAGGTACACTTTAACGTTGCGTAGTAATATGCAGAGTTTTACCTTCCTACTGTTTGTTTTAAAGGAGTTATGGAAGGTTTTGCGTTTTGTACCAGTACGTCATTCCATTTGGACGGATCATCTCCAAATTTTGTATGCATAAAACGACCACAAAAGTTGCAAAAATGAAAATAGAAGGCTAGAATTTTGCATGTAAATACGCAAGTATGCAACGAACGTTTGCAGTACACATATGCTTTCAGAAAAGCTAATAAAAGAATAATGAAGCTTTTTGTTACTGATTCTTTTTCAATTTCTGGTTACCAGAGGGTCCTAAATTGATGATTCTTCACCAAATTTGATATGTAGGTACACTTCAACGTTGCGTAGTAATATGCAGAGTTTTACCTTCCTACTGTTTGTTTTAAAGGAGTTATTGAAACTTTTTGCGTTTTGTACCAGTACGTCGTTCCATTTGGACGGATCATCTCCAAATTTTGTATGAACGTTCGTTGCATAGTTACGTATTTACATGCAAAATTCTAGCCTTCTATTATCATTTTTGCGACTTTTGTGGTCGTTTTATG
>NW_013892046.1:0-234 GCF_000517525.1 Limulus polyphemus
CCAATAAAAGAGTAACATAAAACGACCACAAAGTCGCAAAATGATAATAGAAGGCTAGAATTTTGCATGTAAATACGCAAGTATGCAACGAACGTTCATACAAAATTTGGAGATGATCCGTCCAAATGGAACGACGTACTGGTGCAAAACGCAAAAACCTTCCATATCTCCTTTAAAACAAACAGTAGGAAGGTAAAACTCTGCATATTACTACGCAACGTTAAAGTGTACCTA
>NW_013892047.1:0-270 GCF_000517525.1 Limulus polyphemus
ACTCACTGTCTCTCTAACCACCTCACATTCCCCTCCTTTATATATACCAGCCCACCCTACATCGAGCAATTACTAGAGCATTCCCGAAAGAACAAGATAGTTCTAGAAACTAGAGGGCGCCAGAGTGGTCACGTGACTCGCTGACGCAACAATATGTATCTCTTAAGCCTTTAAAAGTTGAAGTAACAAAAACAATGAAGGAGAACGCGACTTGGCTTTGTCTAGACCAGCGTTTCCCAAACTATGGGTCGCGACCCACTGGTGGGTCGC
>NW_013892048.1:0-270 GCF_000517525.1 Limulus polyphemus
TCTTGTGTCATCTTATTTACAGTACACAGTATCGTTAAATCTTGTGTCTTCTTATTGACAGTACACAGTATCGTTAAATCTTGTGTCTTCTTATTGACAGTGCAGAGTATCGTTAAATCTTGTGTCTTCTTATTGATAGTACACAGTATTGTTAAATCTTGTGTCTTCTTATTGACAGTACATAGTATCGTTAAATCTTGTGTCTTCTTATTGACAGAACACGATATTGTTAAATCTTGTGTCTTCTTATTGAAAGTACACAGTATCGTT
>NW_013892049.1:0-270 GCF_000517525.1 Limulus polyphemus
TTTTGTCTTCCTATTGACAGTACACAGTATTGATAAATTCTTTATCTTCTTATTGACAGGACACAGTATTGTTAAATTATGTCTTGTTATTGACAGTACACAGTATTGATAAATCCTGTATCTTCTTATTGACAGGACACAGTATTGTTAAATCTTGTGTCTTCTTTTTGACAGTACACATTATTGATAAATCATGTATCTTCTTATTGACAGGACACAGTATTGTTAAATCTTTTGGCTTGTTATTGAGAGTACACAGTATCATTAAAT
>NW_013892050.1:0-269 GCF_000517525.1 Limulus polyphemus
TTGCTTTGCTTATGTCCAAGGAATACTTACTGCTATGTTACTAAAAGTTGCTTTATTTATGTCCAAGGAATACTTATTGCCATGTCACTAAAAGTTGCTTTGTTTATATCCAAGGAATACTTACTGCCATGTCACTAAAAGTTGCTTTGTTTATGTCCAAGGAATACTTATTGCCATGTTACTAAAAGTTGCTTTGTTTATGTCCAAGGAATACTTACTGCTATGTTACTAAAAGGTGTTTTATTTATGTCCGAGGAATACTTACTGCC
>NW_013892051.1:0-270 GCF_000517525.1 Limulus polyphemus
GAATTTATAACCACTTTACTCATCTTTAGCCTTACTTGGTACAACTACTCCATGAACACATAGGTGTAACTCTAGTTACAGATTTTATAACCACTTTTCCCATCTTTAGCCTTTTTTGATTCAACTACTCCATGAACAATTAGGTGTCACTCTAATTACCGAATTTATAATCACCATACTCATATTTAGCGTTATTTGGTACAACTACTCCATGAACACCTAGGTGTAACTGTAGTTACCGAATTTGTAACCACCATACTCAACTTTTGC
>NW_013892052.1:0-395 GCF_000517525.1 Limulus polyphemus
ACAGACAATTTTACTCAAGTATAATAATGTGGACAGAAAATTTTACTCAAGTATAATAATGTGGACAGAAAATTTTACTCAAGTATAGTAATGTGGACAGACAATTTTACTCAAGTATAGTAATGTGGACAGACAATTTTACTCAAATATAATAATGTGGACAGACAATTTTACTCAAGTATAATAATGTGGACAAACAATTTTATTCAAGTATAATAATGTGGACAAACAATTTTATTCAAGTATAATAATGTGGACAGACAAATTTACTCAAGTATAATAATGTGGACAAACAATTTTACTCAAGTATAATAATGTGGACAAACAATTTTACTCAAGTATAATAATGTGGACAGCAATTTTACTCATTGAAGGTATAGTAATGTGGACAGACA
>NW_013892053.1:0-270 GCF_000517525.1 Limulus polyphemus
GAATTTTATGGAAAATTAATAAACGAACAGAGACTTAACAATACTGATCCTTGCGACAATGTTTTTGTTAAAATACAAGATATTATTAAATATTACAGTTGTTTCAAGGTATATACTCAAACGTTATTCATTTAAAAAACAGGTCTTTAGTTTCTGTGATCCAATTTGCATTTTCCAATACGGTAAGCCCCCCAGTGATGGGCAGAGCACAGATAGCCAGATGGATTTGATTTGCCCCCCCCCCCAGTAAGTTTCACCACTTTAAAAAAA
>NW_013892054.1:0-269 GCF_000517525.1 Limulus polyphemus
CAATGTCCTTTAAACAGAACTAAGTCGCAATGTCGTTTAAAGAAAATTAACTTACAATGTCCTTTAAACAGAACTAAGTCGCAATGTCCTTTAAACAGGACTAAGTCGCAATGTCCTTTAAACAGAACTAAGTCGCAATGTCCTTTAAACAGAACTAAGTCGCAATGTCTTTTAAACAGAACTAAGTCGCAATGTCCTTTAAAGAAAACTAATTTACAATGTCCTTTAAACAGAACTAAGTCGCAATGTCCTTTAAACAGAACTAAGTC
>NW_013892055.1:0-554 GCF_000517525.1 Limulus polyphemus
TAACATACCAGTGTCAAAGACCAACATTAAACAAAAACAGGTAGTAACATACCAGTGTCAAAGTCCTACATTAAACAACAGTAGATATTAACAACATTTAAACAGGTAGTAACTTACTCTAGCTATTTAATTGTCGTTAATATATACTGTTGTTTAATGTTGGTTTTTGACATTGGTATGTTACTACTTGTTTAAATGTCGTTAATATCTGCTGTTGTTTAATGTTGGTCTTTGACACTGGTATGTTACAACCTGTTTGAATGTCGTTAATATCTACTGTTGTTTAATGTTGGCCATTGACACTGGAATGTTACTACCTGTTTAAATGTTGTTAAAATCTACTGTTGTTTAATGTTGATCTTTGACATTGGTATGTTATTACATGTTTTAACATTCCAGTGTCAATGGCCAACATTAAACAACAGTAGATATTAACGACATTCAAACAGGTTGTAACATACAAGTGTCAAAGACCAACATTAAACAACAGTAGATATTAACGACTTTTAAACAAGTAGTAACATACCAATGTCAAAGACCAAACATTAAACAAC
>NW_013892056.1:0-545 GCF_000517525.1 Limulus polyphemus
AAAAATAAACTTTCGCTAACCAACAGTATAAACAATCCAAATGGTGGAGTTAATTTTATAAGAATACGTTGTGGCCTTTTATATGTTTGGATTTTGGTTGAATAATCTCATTTTTAAAGTTATTCTTTGTTTATAATATAACTGATGCGAAAGAAAAAACTGTAAAATTGAAGGAAGCCGAAATATTGATAATAGATTACGAAATAACTGTTGGGAATTTTGATATAAAGATATCCATTTTGAAATTCTTATATGAAGGGCATCTTTGTATTAAACTATAAGGAAAAACTATTTTTTTCAAAATTTGGGAAAAAACATGGGCTATAGCCTTGGCTTTTCGGTGAAAATGTGAATTTTTTTGGAAAATTTAAAAAGGTGCCTTTTTGACGATTAAGTTTGAGAAAATTATCGGATACTGCTTATTTCGACGGAAAACTTAAAAATTGAGGCATTATAACATTAACGAAAAATGTTATGTCCCGTGAAATGGTGAAGAAAAAAAATGAACTTTCTTTTTACTCTGGGTTAGCCAATCCAAATGGTGG
>NW_013892057.1:0-402 GCF_000517525.1 Limulus polyphemus
GATATTCCGATAAAAACTACTGCCTTTTAACACCTCATTATTGATATTTCGGTAAAAATTACGGCCTTTTAAAACCTCATTATTGATATTCCTGTAAAAACTACTGCCTTTAACACCTCATTATTGATATTCCGGTAAAAACTACTGCCTTTTAACACCTCATTATTGATATTCCGGTAAAAACTACTGCCTTTTAACACCTCATTATTGATATTCCTGGTAAAAACTACGGCCTTTTAACACCTCATTATTGATATTCCGGTAAAAACTACTGCCTTTAACACCTCATTATTGATATTCCGGTAAAAACTACGGCCTTTTAACACCTCATTATTGATATTCCGGTAAAAACTACGACTTTTAACACCTCATTATTGATATTTCGGTAAAATTACGGTCTTT
>NW_013892058.1:0-272 GCF_000517525.1 Limulus polyphemus
CTAGTTGAGTGGCTTCATCATCATCAGCCTGATACTAGTTGAGTTGTTTCATTATCGTCAGCCTGTGACTAGTTGAGTTGTTTCATCATCTTCAGCTGTAACTAGTTGAGTGGTTTCATTCATCGTCAGCCTGTGACTAGTTGAGTGGTTTCATTCATCATCAACTTGTAACTAGTTGAGTTATTTCATCATCTTCAACCTGTGACTAGTTGAGGTGTTTCATTATCGTCAGCCTGTGACTAGTTGTAGTTGTTACATTATCGTCAGCCTGT
>NW_013892059.1:0-302 GCF_000517525.1 Limulus polyphemus
CCACAAAATCTACATAAGAATACAACACGAACTCCTGAAGTAACAACAACAAAATCTACCTAAGAATACAACCCGAACTCCTGAAGTAATAACAACAAAACTACATAAGGATACAACACGAACCCCTGAAGTAACAACAACAAAATCTACCTAAGAATACAACACGAACTCCTAAAGTAACAACAACAAAATCTACATAAGAATACAACACGAACTTCTAAAGTAACAACAACAAAATCTACATAAGAATACAACACGAACTTCTAAAGTAAACAACAACAAAATCTACTTAAGAATACAAC
>NW_013892060.1:0-270 GCF_000517525.1 Limulus polyphemus
CTGATAGACTCAGAGGGACGACAGCTAGTTATAAGCATCCACTGCCATCTTTCGGGCTACTCCTGTCATAAACGAATAATGGGATTTGACCGTCATCCGTATTATGTACCCACTATAAAATAATGAGTATAAACATTTTGTTGTTGTTTTTTAAATGATCCAGGTTCCCAGGTTTTTGTGTGTTTGTTTTTTCACAGCGGATGTCTGGTTAGATATTTTTTTACCCGTGCAAACCTTAAGTGTGTATATATATATATATATATATATATA
>NW_013892061.1:0-270 GCF_000517525.1 Limulus polyphemus
TTGTTAAATAATGTGTCTTCTTATTGACAGTACACAGTATAATTAAATCTTGTGTCTTCTGACTGACAGTACACAGTATCGTTAAATCTTGTGTCTTCTTATTGACAATACACACTATCGTTAAATCTTGTTTCTTCTTATTGACAGTACACAGTATCGTTAAATCTTGTGTCTTCTTATTGACAGTACACACAGTATCGTTAAATCTTGTTTCTTATTATTGATAGTACATAGTATTGTTAAATTTTGTGTCTTCTTATTGATAGTACA
>NW_013892062.1:0-682 GCF_000517525.1 Limulus polyphemus
CATAGCTGAAGACGTGTGTTCTTTACAGATAATCCTAGTTCAAGTTGTTCTGTAATAATAAACAATGGAGTAAACATAGCTGAAGACGTGTGTTCTTTACAGATAATCCTAGTTCAAGTTGTTCTGTAATAATAAACAATGGAGTAAACATAGCTGAAGACGTGTGTTCTTTACAGATAATCCTAGTTCAAGTTGTTCTGGAATAATGAACAATGGAGTAAACATAGCTGAAGACGTTTGTTCTTTACAGATAATCTTAGATCAAGTGTTTCTGTAATAATGAACAATGGACTAAACATAATGAACAGTGGACTAAACATAGCTGAAGATGTGTGTTCTTTACAGATAATCCTAGTTCAAGTTGTTCTGTAATAATGAACAATGGAGTAAACATAGCTGAAGACGTGTGTTCTTTACAGATAATCCTAGTTCAAGTTGTTCTGTAATAATGAACAATGGACTAAACATAGAGATAATCTTAGTTCAAGTTGTTCTGTGTTAATGAACAATGGACTCAACAGCTGAAGACGTGTGTTCTTTACAGATAATCCTGGTTCAAGTTGTTCTGTATTAATGAACAATGGACTCAACAGCTGAAGACGTGTGTTCTTTACAGATAATCTTAGTTCAAGTTGTTCTGTATTAATGAACAATGGACTAAACATAGCTGAAGACGTGTGTT
>NW_013892063.1:0-266 GCF_000517525.1 Limulus polyphemus
ATCTTGAAAGTCCCAACAGCTAGGTGTAAAATGCCAAGCACACACAGTGTCTTTGTGACAGGAAAGCTAGATGGCCAAAGGTGCAACTTTGTCATAGACTCTGCGTCTCAGCAAACCCTTGTGAACATCAAGGTGTTAGATCACGAAGGAGTACCAGAAGCCATACAGAAGCTTTATGGTGTGACAGGACATTCTTCAAGGTTGTGGGAACCAGTGTGGGTGACTATTGAGCTCATGGGCATAAAGGACAGACAGAAAGTACACTT
>NW_013892064.1:0-290 GCF_000517525.1 Limulus polyphemus
GTATTGGCTAATGGTTAGATGAACAATGTTTGGTATTGACTAATGGTTAGATGAACAATGTTTGGTATTGGCTAATGGTTAGATGAACAGTGTTTGCTATTGCCTGATGGTTAGATGAACAATGTTTGGTATTGGCTAATGGTTAGATGAACAGTGTTTGGTATTGCCTAATGGTTAGATGAACAATGTTTGGTATTGGCTAATGGTTAGATTAATAATGTTTGCTATTGGCTAATGGTTAGATGAATAATATTTCTCATAAAATAGTAACAATGTTCGGTTATGGCTAA
>NW_013892065.1:0-305 GCF_000517525.1 Limulus polyphemus
TTGTTCTTGTTCAAATTAGCTTATATAAATAGTTGTTAGATATAAAGAAAAAAAGCGACAATATAATGTTTTCCATAACGAATGGAAATATCCACTAAATAATAGTTAGATGGGATAAACACATTTAAACTATAATTAACTCTAGAAAACGAACAAAATGTGAATGGGAAATTCCAAAATTAAGGTTAGTGGTAATATACCGTAGAACTCATGTGTTTGTAAATGTTCATATTCAAAGTCTTTAAAGTTCCTATACACTGGATTAAGAGTTTATTGTTTCAAAATGTGATATGCCCTTTGAATTA
>NW_013892066.1:0-275 GCF_000517525.1 Limulus polyphemus
GGTTACTGATTGTTTTTCCATTTGTTGTTACCAGAAGGTCCTAAATTGATGATTCTTCACCAAATTTGGTATGTAGGTACACTTTAACGTTGCGTAGTAATATGCAGAGTTTTACCTTCCTACTGTTTGTTTTAAAGGAGTTATGGAACGTTTGGCGTTTTGTACCAATACTTCGTTCCATTTGGACGGATCTTCTCGAAATTTTTTCAAGAACGTTCGTTGCATAGTTGCATATTTACACTAGAATTTTGCATTTATAATAGAAGGTTTTTGCG
>NW_013892067.1:0-270 GCF_000517525.1 Limulus polyphemus
GTGTTGAGCCTGATTGTTACAATATAGTTCAACAATGACAGTAAAGTGTTGAGCCTGATTGTTACAATATGATGTAACAATGACAGTAAAGTGTTGAGCCTGATTGTTACAATATGATGTAACAATGACAGCAAAGTGTTGAGCCTGATTGTTACAATATGGTTCAACAATGACAGTAAACTGTTGAGCCTGGTTGTTACAATATGATGTAACAATGACAGTAAAGTGTTGAGCCTGATTGTTACAATATAGTTCAACAATGACAGTAAA
>NW_013892068.1:0-270 GCF_000517525.1 Limulus polyphemus
TTTTCGCCGCTACCATAATAAAACATAGGCCTATGCAGAAACTTGTGAATCCAATCATCGCCGCTACCATAATAAAACACAGGCCTATGGAGAAACCTGTGAATCCAATCATTGCCACCACTATGATAAAACACATGCCTATGGAGAAACTTATGATTCCAATTTTCGCCGCTACCATAATAAAACACAGGCCTATGGAGAAACCTGTGAATCCAATCATTGCCGCCACCATGATAAAACACATGCCTATGGAGAAACTTATGATTCCAA
>NW_013892069.1:0-266 GCF_000517525.1 Limulus polyphemus
TTCTTGGCTGAATCTATTCAACAATAGAAATTATGTAAAAGGAAATGTTTAACACTACTTTTTATTGTTGTAGGCTGAAGCTGTTCAACAATAGAAATTGTGTAAAAGGAAATGTTTAACATTAACTTTTATTGTTGTAGGCTAAGCTGTTCAACAATAGAAATTATGTAAAAGGAAATGTTTATCATTACTTTTTATTGTTGTAGGCTGAAGCTGTTCAACAATAGAAATTGTGTAAAAGGAAATTTTAACATTACTTTTTATTG
>NW_013892070.1:0-270 GCF_000517525.1 Limulus polyphemus
CATACTTGGTACACTCGTTATTTCTACTTCCAGGGACCATATGGGCATACTTGGTACACCCATTATTTCTACTTCCAAGGACCATATGGACATACTTGGTACACTCGTTATTTCTACTTCCAGGGACCATATGGGCATACTTGGTACACCAATTATTTCTACTTCCAGGGATCATATAGACATACTTGGTACACTCGTTATTTCTACTTCCAGGGACCATATGGGCATACTTGGTACACTCGTTATTTCTACTTCCAAGGACCATATGGA
>NW_013892071.1:0-270 GCF_000517525.1 Limulus polyphemus
TAATATATCGAATGTTTTACATGTAGGTTCTAATAAATCAAATGTTTTACATGTGGGTTCTAATATATCGAATGTTTTACATGTAGGTTCTAATATATTGAATGTTTTACATGTGGGCTCTAATAAATCGAACGTTTTACATGTAGGTTCTAATATATTGAATGTTTTACATGTGGGCTCTAATAAATCGAACGTTTTACATGTAGGTTCTAATATATTGAATGTTTTACATGTAGGTTCTAATAAATCAAATGTTTTACATGTGGGTTC
>NW_013892072.1:0-269 GCF_000517525.1 Limulus polyphemus
ACGTTGTATATCACTTGCTTTTTGCGTTAAAAAAGTATATTTTAACGTCATCTTTACTCTTCCTTATATACCTATAATTCTATAATATCAAAGAATTGTTGGAAAATAATGACAGCGTAATTAACACCGAATACTAGATACACATTTTACTGATACAATTCTATGGTTGATTAAACAAATTCTCCATAATCTAGATTGTCATATGTATTACAGTTTTCTACGTATGTTAAAACTATAAAGTACTAACGTTATTTCTATATAAAAGTTAG
>NW_013892073.1:0-269 GCF_000517525.1 Limulus polyphemus
TATGGTGGTCATAAATTCTGTAACTAGAGTTACACGTAGGTGTTCATGAAGTAGTTGTTCCAAGTAAGGCTAAAGATGAGTATGTTGGTTACAAATTCGGTAACTAGAGTTACACCTAGGTATTCGTGGAGTTGTTGTACCAAATAACGCTAACGATGAGTATGGTGGTTATAAATTCGGTAACTAGAGTTACAACTAGATATTCGTGGAGTTGGTGTACCAAATAATGCTAAGGAAGAGTATGGTGGTTATATATTCGGTAACTATAG
>NW_013892074.1:0-269 GCF_000517525.1 Limulus polyphemus
CATCTTATTGACAGTACAAAGTATCGTCAAATCTTCTGTCTTCTTATTGGCAGTACACAGTATCATTAAATCTTGTGTCTTCTTATTCACAGTACACAGTATCGTTAAATCTTGTGTCTTTTTATAGATAGTACACAGTATTGCTAAATCGTGTGTCTTCTTATTGAGAGTACACAGTATTGTTAAATCTTGTGTCTTCTTATTGAGAGTACACAGTATCGTTAAATCTTGTGTCTTCTTATTGACAGTACACATTATCGTTAAATCTT
>NW_013892075.1:0-284 GCF_000517525.1 Limulus polyphemus
TTCACCGAAAATACCAAAATACTTTTTGCTAAAATTTTGAAAAAAATTATTTTTCTTCATATTTCAATACAAAGAATGTCGTGATGTGCACTATTCAGAATGGACATCCTTTCATCGAAATTTCCAATATTTATTTCATAATCCTATATCAAAATATGCGAGCTTCGATTTCCCTTTTTTTCTTCAGGTATAATAAACAAAAAAGGGCTTTAAATATAAGATTATTCAACCCAAATCACCCCCATCTAACAGATCATGACGTCTTATTACAAAATAAACACCGA
>NW_013892076.1:0-269 GCF_000517525.1 Limulus polyphemus
GTTGCGTCATCGAGGTCACGTGACTGGTGTGGCGCCCTCTATTTTCTAGAACTATCTTGTTTTTTCATGAATGCTCTAGTATTTACTAGCTAGGGTAGGCGGGTATATATAAGAGGGGACAACGTGACGCGAGGGTAACGTAATGTGTGTATAGATAGTGAGTAATTGAACTGCAGTCACAGGGTATTGTTGAAGTTAACGTTCGTTCGTTACAGTGTTGTTTTAGCGCGAGTATTGAGATTAAGTGTATGCAAAGTTATATTCGGAAA
>NW_013892077.1:0-269 GCF_000517525.1 Limulus polyphemus
ATTTCAGTTGGAAAGACGTGAACAACAAAACAAATGACGCTGCTGAAGACGTGTCATCTGAAAAAGCCACTGTTGAAGAAAAACTCTACCCGGTTTTGAGAGAGAAAACAGTGAAGCCGTTAATGAAGTTACTACCAGTGATGTGACTGTTACTGATAGTGGGACATTTCCTGCTGAAGCAGATGAACCCCCACGTGAAGCAGAAGCCAATGAGACGGAGATCAGTACAGAAGAAGATACGTCCTGTGAAATTAAGAGACTTTGTTGTA
>NW_013892078.1:0-265 GCF_000517525.1 Limulus polyphemus
ACATTTTTATTAAACTTCCCACAATGTGACATTTTCAGGATGCGTGGCATTAACCTTAAATAAACCGTTTTTCTCTGGTGTCAAATAATTCCCGCCACAAGTCTTCAAGTACAGTTTACGTGGTTTCCTAAATTAACAAAGATATTTTTGGACTTATATTTAAGATGGAAGTATGTACTGAAAATAAAATAGAATTTGTACGTAATAAGTGATATTTATACTAAGTTTGATTTTGCTCTACAACGACCACAACGATTTAATTATT
>NW_013892079.1:0-269 GCF_000517525.1 Limulus polyphemus
TAACTCCCTAAACCTAAAAAACAAAAAAAAGAAAAAAAAGGCGTGTATCCTAGTAATCCAACAAATTACAGGCCAATAAGTCTAGCCAAATGTACAGGAAAATGATTGGAAAATATAATCACATCCAGGTCATTGTTTTATCTTGAGTCAAATCATTTACTACCTGATATACAAAATGCGTCAAACTACTGACCAGGATTGTAACAGCTTCCAAATCCACAGCTGAACATATTCTTACTCATGGTGTTTTCTACTTCTTTTTCCACTTC
>NW_013892080.1:0-268 GCF_000517525.1 Limulus polyphemus
TAGATTAGATTAGTTAAATATTCCTGTTACATTACAACCAAACAATGTATTACTTTTGTTTCCCATAATCCTTTTTACACAAAGCACACCTTGCAAACTAAATGTTCTCACGAAATCATTTTCTTATCAAATATTCGTTCATAGAATTATGTATTTTATAGTAAACAAAAATAGAGCTGAAGTTTTAATTACTTGAAATTACATAAACCGAAAGCCTTATGGCTATTGTGAAAATTGAATTGCTTTATATACTTGTTCAATAATACTA
>NW_013892081.1:0-269 GCF_000517525.1 Limulus polyphemus
ATACCCACTGCCTAGAATTGATGATACACTTGGTGCCCTAAGTGGAGCCAGGTGGTTTCAACTCTGGACTTAAAGTCAGGTTTCCATCAGTAAAAATAGCTGAAGCAGATAGACCTAAGACAGCATTAGTTATGGCCATGGTCTCTGGCAATACAGAGTAATGCCATTCGGGCTTAGTAATGCTCCAGCCACATTTGAGAGGCTGATGGAACGAGTATTGGAAGGCCTACAATGGAGGATAGCCCTAGGTACCTGGATGATGTCATCAT
>NW_013892082.1:0-269 GCF_000517525.1 Limulus polyphemus
CTACTACCAAGAAGATAACGACCCCAAACACTCATCCAATCTATGCAGAAATTACTTAGCTAAGAAAGAAGCTGCTAAAGTCATTCAAATGATTCAATGGCCCCCACAGAACTCCGATCTCAACCCAACTGAGCAGATATTGGACTTGATAGTTCAAAAACTTGACAAATCAAAAGTTACTTCCAAAGAAACGTTATGGGAATATATTGGAGACATTTGGAGAAAAATCCCAAAGAACACTTTGATTAAATATGTTCCAACAATGCCTG
>NW_013892083.1:0-268 GCF_000517525.1 Limulus polyphemus
TAAACACCTAACACCAGTAGTTTACAATGAAATATTCTTCAAAAATAACCCACTGATCAGAATTTTCTAACGAAGTATCTATAATGATATAAAACACCTAACACCAGTAGTTTACAATGAAATATTCTTCAAAAATAACCCACTGATCAGAATTTTCTAACGAAGTATCTATAATGATATAAAACACCTAACACCTAAACACCTAACACCAGTAGTTTACAATGAAATATTCTTCAAAATAACCCACTGATCAGAATTTTCTAAACGA
>NW_013892084.1:0-269 GCF_000517525.1 Limulus polyphemus
AGTACTATTATATTTATATAGAAAACACACAACATACAGTATTATTATATTTATATAGATGACATACAACAGACGGTACTATTATATTTATATAGATACATACAACAGACGGTCTTTTACATTTATTTCGATGACACACAACATACAGTACTATTACATTTATATAGATAGATACAACAGACAGTACTATTATATTGATACAGATAACATACAACAGGCAATACTATTATATTTATATAGTTAACATACAACAGACAGTACTATAATAT
>NW_013892085.1:0-269 GCF_000517525.1 Limulus polyphemus
CACAGTATCGTTAAATATTGTGTCTTCTTATTGACAGTACACAGTATTGTTAAATCTTATGGCTTGTTATTGATAATACACAGTATTGTTATATCTTGTGTCTTCTTATTGACATTACACAGTATTGTTAAATCTTGTGTCTTCTTATTGACAGTACAAAGTATTGTTAAATATTTTGTCTTCTTATTGACAGTACACAGTTTCGTTAAATCTTGTGGCCTGTTATTGATAGTACACAGTATCGTTAAATCTTATGGCTTGTTATAGAT
>NW_013892086.1:0-269 GCF_000517525.1 Limulus polyphemus
ACAACTTTTCTGGATACCAGCCTTTCCTGCTGTGACACCTCCCCTGTGTCCAAGTTTCCAGCATTGAGCTCTCTTGTGCCCAGGTTTGTTACAGTGCCAGCAAAGTCCCTCAGACTTCTCTGAAAGCTGGCCTTTTCTGGCCTTGAATCCAGATAACTGTACCAACCTTGGTACCTCTGTGCTGGACTTAACGTAGAATTCAAATTCGAGAGCTCTGGCCATTGCATCCCACATGGTAGAGGGGTGTGCTTGCTTCACTTGTATCTTAA
>NW_013892087.1:0-269 GCF_000517525.1 Limulus polyphemus
CATACACAGTGAAATACCATACTCTGTAGTTCATACAGAGTAGTGATACCATACTCTGTCATACACAGTGAAATACCATACTCTGTCATACACAGTGAAATACCATACTCTGTCATACACAGTGAAATACCATACTCTGTCATACACAGTGAAATATCATACTCTGTAGTTCATACATAGTAAACTACCATACTCTGTAGTTCATACAGAGTGAAATACCATACTCTGTACTCCATACATAGTGAAATACTGTACATTTATATTGAAAC
>NW_013892088.1:0-269 GCF_000517525.1 Limulus polyphemus
GAAAATCAGTTACAGAATAAGACATTTGGAAAACGAATTGGTAAATGCAAAGGTTAAACCAGCCACACTTCCTTCTACATCTGTTCAAGAATTCCAACTTAAAACACTATCTACTATATACATGAATTATGAAAATGTATCTGGTCTACACCTCTTACCATTTCAGCCAATAGAAGAACCAACAGACTATGATAGAAAGGTACTATGGGAGACATATCAGGCTCAGCTTGAAATTATTTCAAGAGTGAATATGAGGAATAACAAAATAC
>NW_013892089.1:0-269 GCF_000517525.1 Limulus polyphemus
ATTGTTTACCAAAAATCACCAACGTAAGGATAGTTCGGTATTATTTACCACAAGTTACCAACATGAGGAGGAGAGTTTGGTATTGTTTACCAAAGTCACCAACATGAAGAGAGTTCTTTACTATTTACCACAAATTACCAACACGAAGAGAGTTCAGTAGTATTTACCACAAATTACCAACATGAAGAAAGTTATATACTATTTACCACAAATCACCAATATGAAGAAAGTTATATACTATTTACCACAAATTACCAACATGAAAGAGT
>NW_013892090.1:0-268 GCF_000517525.1 Limulus polyphemus
TATGATGGGCCAGAACTGTTCATAGAACTCTACAGGGCCCGATGCTTTTTTCCTACCTAAACTATTCGTTGGTATCTTAACTTCTTTTACAGTTAATGGGCTAGAGAGGCATTCTGCTTCCGTTAGAAGTGTGGGAAGGTGCTTAGTCATATCCGCTTACTTACCTTTGTCTTTGTCCTTAGTACTGTTACGTCTCTAGTCGTTGGTTAATTTTCCGTAGAAATTCTTTCCAAAAAAACTTGCAATACAAGTCCTTTTTTAATTAAAA
>NW_013892091.1:0-266 GCF_000517525.1 Limulus polyphemus
ACAGGACACAGTATTGAAAAATCCTGTATCTTCTTATTTACAGGACACAGTATTGTTAAATCTTGTGTCTTCTTATTGACAGTACACATTATTGATAAATCCTGTATCTTCTTATTGACAGGACATAGTATTGTTAAATCTTGTGTCTTTTTTTTGACAGTACACAGTATTGATAAATCCTGTATCTTCTTATTGACAGTACACAGTATCGTTAAATCTTGTGTCTTCTTATTGACAGTACACAGTATTGATAAATCTGTATCTTC
>NW_013892092.1:0-267 GCF_000517525.1 Limulus polyphemus
TGCTACATCAGTTCTCAGTCTTCTATCTCCACAGCAGTAATTGCTGTGCTACATCAGTTCTCAGTCTTCTATCTCCACATTAGTGGTTACTGTGCTACATCAATGGTTAGTCCTCTGTTTCTACATTAGTGGTTATTGTGCTACATCAGTTCTCAGTCTTCTATCTCCACAGCAGTGATTGCTGTGCTACATCAGTTCTCAGTCTTCTATCTCCACATTAGTGGTTACTGTGCTACATCAATGGTTAGTCCTCTGTTTCTACATTAG
>NW_013892093.1:0-293 GCF_000517525.1 Limulus polyphemus
TCGTGTGTCTGTCTACTCTCAATAAGAAGTATTGTTAAATCTTGTGTCTTCTTATTGGGATTACACAGTATAGTTAAATCTTGTGTCTTCTTATTGGCAGTACACAGTATCGTTAAATCTTGTGTCTTCTTACTGACAGTACACAGTATCGTTCAATCTTGTGCCTTCTTATTGACAGTACACAGTATCGTTAAATCTTGTGCCTTCTTATTGACAGTACACAGTATTTTTAAATCTTGTGTCTTTTTATGACAGTACACAGTATCGTTAAATCTTAGTGTCTTCTTATTGAC
>NW_013892094.1:0-268 GCF_000517525.1 Limulus polyphemus
TTAACCACAAGAGAGGTAGGTAACAGCACTTTCATCACACCATTATTAACCACAAGAAAGGTAGGTAACAACATTTTCATCGCACCATTATTAACCACAAGAGAGGTAGGTAACAACACTTTCATCACACCATTATTAACAACAATAGAGGTAGGTAACAACACTTTCATCACATCATTATTAACCATAAGAGAGGTAGGTAACAACATTTTCCTCGCACCATTATTAACAACAAGAGAGGTAGGTAACAACACTTTCATCACACCAT
>NW_013892095.1:0-723 GCF_000517525.1 Limulus polyphemus
ATATACAGTATCTGCTAGTATTTAATATTTACATTAGTGAAACTGTAAAGTTGTTTCTATGTATACAGTATCTACTAGTATTTAATATTTACATTAGTGACACTGTAAAGTTGTTTCTATGTATACAGTATCTGCTAGTATTTAATATTTACATTAGTGACACTGTAAAGATGTTTCTATGTATACAGTATCTGCTAGTATTTAATATTTACATTAGTGACACTGTAAAGTTGTTTCTATCTGCTAGTATTTAATATTTTCATTAGTAAGTAAATATTAAATACTAGCAGATAGAAACAACTTTACAGTGTTTACAGTGTCACTAATGTAAATATTAAATACTAGCAGATAGAAACAACTTTACAGTGTCACTAATGGTGTTTCTATCTGCTAGTATTTAATATCTACATTAGTGACACTGTAAAGTTGTTTCTATCTGCTAGTATTTAATATCTACATTAGTAACACTGCTGCTAGTATTTAATATTTACATTAGTGACACTGTAAAGTTGTTTCTATCTGCTAGTATTTAATATTTACATTAGTGACACTGTAAAGTTGTTTCTATCTGCTAGTATTTAATATTTACATTAGTGACACTGTAAAGTTGTTTCTATCTGCTAGTATTTAATATTTATATTAGTGACACTGTAAAGTTGTTTCTATGTATACAGTATCTACTAGTATTTAATAGTTTCATTAGTGAAACTGTAAAGTTGTTTC
>NW_013892096.1:0-269 GCF_000517525.1 Limulus polyphemus
TAAACGTACAAGTATTCGTGTATGAGGAACTACGGTTAAACGTACAAGTGTTCATGCATGAGGAACTACGGTTAAACGTACAAGTGTTCATGTATGAGGAACTACAGTTAAACGTACAAGTATTCGTGTATGAGGAACTACAGTTAAACGTACAAGTATTCGTGTATGAGGAACTACGGTTAAACGTACAAGTGTTCATGCATGAGGAACTACGGTTAAACGTACAAGTGTTCATGTATGAGGAACTACAGTTAAACGTACAGGTGTTC
>NW_013892097.1:0-814 GCF_000517525.1 Limulus polyphemus
AGTCATCTGGATTCAAGGCCAGAAAAGGTCAGCTTTCAGAGAAGTTTGAGGGACTTTGCTGGCACTGTAACAAACCTGGGCACAAGAGAGCTCAATGTTGGCAACTTCAACACAGGGGCCTGAATAGCAGCCTTTACTGCTGTATCGTCTTGTAATCGTTATGACAAGTTTAGTTACGCAAATCATTACGAGTCGTACTTTGTGTATGTGGTTTAATTGTTGTAGTAAGCTTTTGTGATATTGTTGACGCCATCTTACTCAAAGCTTCTAAGTTTTTCTCGTTATATGAAATAATTTTGTTACTAGAAGGCTATATATTTCTGTCAAGTGAGAGAAATGCTTGCATATACAGTAAGTAAGTTAAGTTAGTAAAAGAAGAAGTGAAGTTAGACTACTGAATTGTGCTTTTAACCATAAAGATTTTAAAATAATTAACTTTTAACAAACTTGTCAGAAAAGTAAATAATATTACATCACTAAATAAACTAAATAATAACTCTGAAACTGAATAGTCTTGTATATATAAGAGAATCTTTGGGGTACAGTGGAGAACTTTGATTTTATTCAATGATTATTTTCTTTGTAAATCTACACATTTGATGATTTCAAAATGTTTTAACAACTTCGTTTCTAATTTCTGTTCTTTTGTTTTTATTTTAAACTAATTCACAACAATGATCCAGTAATTTGGTCTACAGTCGATGATAAATCTATGAAAAGAACATTCACGTGAAAACGTTTTGAAACAAAATTATGAACAAACATATTATTAATATCTTTATCAGAGTTAAATTTCTTTAACAACGGTAATAAG
>NW_013892098.1:0-268 GCF_000517525.1 Limulus polyphemus
ATAATCGTTAAATCTTGTGTCTTCTCATTGACAGTACACAGTATTGTTAAATCTTGTGTCTTTTTATTGACAGTACACAGTATCGTTAAATCTTGTGTCTTCTTATTGACAGTAAACAGAATCGTTAAACCTTGTGTCTTCTTATTGACAGGACACATTATTGTTAAATCTTGTGTTTTCTTACTGACAGTACACATTTTCGTTGAATATTGTGTCTTCTTATTGACAGTACACAGTATCGTTAAATCTTTTGTCTTCTTATTGACAG
>NW_013892099.1:0-269 GCF_000517525.1 Limulus polyphemus
TGCTAGTACTAGAATAAAACTGATAGGTTAAAAGTTTCATTTTGTTTAACTCAATGTTAGTACTAGAACAAAACTGATAGCTTAAAAGTTTCACTTTGTTTAACACATTGTTAGTACCAGAACAAAAGTGATGGGTTAAAAGTTTCACTTTGTTTAACACATTGTTAGTACTAGAACAAAACTTATAGCTTAAAAGTTTCACTTTGTTTAACACATTGTTAGTACTAGAACAAAACTGATAAGTTAAAAGTTTCACTTTGTTTAACACA
>NW_013892100.1:0-269 GCF_000517525.1 Limulus polyphemus
GTATAGTTAATTCTAAAGGATAATATATTCAGTATTATAAAATTAATCTTAATGGATATGATATTCACTATTGTAGAGTTAATCGTAATGGATAATATATTTACTCTTGTAGAGTTAATCGTGATGGATAATATATTCACTCTTGTAGAGTTAATCGTAATACATAATATAGTCACTATTTTAGAGTTAAACTTAATGGATAATATATTCAGTATTGTAGATTTAATCATTAAGGATAATATATTCACTCTTTTAGAGTTAATCGTAAT
>NW_013892101.1:0-603 GCF_000517525.1 Limulus polyphemus
CATATTAGCTCATTATAATGCCTAAGATACGTATTAGCTCATTACAATGTCCCAAGTCTGTGTTAGTTAGCTCATTATAATGTCCAAGGTCCGTGTTAGTTAGCTCATTACAATGTCCAAGATCTGTGGTAGTTAGTTCATTATAATGTCCAAGGTCCGTGTCAATTAGCTCATTATTAATGTCCAAGATACATATTAGCTCATTACAATGTCCAAGATACGTATTAGCTCATTACAATGTCCAAAGTCTGTGTTAGTTAGCTCATTACAATGTCCAAGGTCCGTTTTAGTTAGCTCATTACAATGTCCAAGATATGTGTTAGTTAGTTCATTACAATGTCCAAGATATATATTAGCTCATTATAATGTCCAAGATACGTATTAGCTCATTACAATGTCCAAAGTCCGTTTAAGACTTGGGACATTGTAATGAGCTAACTAACAGAGACTTTGGACATTGTAATGAGCTAACTAACACAGACTTTGGACATTGTAATGAGCTAACTAACACAGACTTGGGACATTGTAATGAGCTAATGTGTTAGTTAGCTCTTGTAATGAGCTAACTAACACAGACTTTGGACATTGTAATTGTCCAAAGTC
>NW_013892102.1:0-268 GCF_000517525.1 Limulus polyphemus
GGTATGTCTAATGGTTAGATGAACAATGTTTGGTATTGACTAATGGTTAAATGAACAATGTTTGGTATTGGCTAAGGGTTAGATGATTAATGGTAGATATTGGCTAAAGGTTCAATAAACAATGTTTGGTATTGACTAATGATTAGACAAACAATGTTTGTTACTGTCTAATGCTTAGATGAACAATGTTTGGTATTGGCTAATGGTTAGATGAACAATGTTTGGTATTGGCTAAGGGTTAGATGAACAATGTTTAGTATTGGCTAAT
>NW_013892103.1:0-269 GCF_000517525.1 Limulus polyphemus
GAATTTATAACCACGATACTCATATTTAGTCTTACTGGGTACAACTACTCCACGAACACCTAGGTGTAACTCTAGTTACTGAATTTATAACCAACATACTCGTCTTTAGCGTTACTTGGTACAACTACTCCACGAACACCTAGGTGTAACTCTAGTTACTAAATTTATAACAAACATACCCGTCTTTAGCGTTACTTGGTACAACTACTCCACGAACACCTAGGTGTAACTCTAGTTACTGAATTTATAACCAACATACTCGTATTTAG
>NW_013892104.1:0-269 GCF_000517525.1 Limulus polyphemus
CAAGATTTAACAATACTGTATACTGTCTATCAGATACAAGATTTAACAATACTGTGTACTGTCTATAAAAAGACACAGGATTTAACGATACTGTGTACTTTCACTAACAAGCCACAAGATTTAACGATACTGTGTACTATCAATTAGAAGACATAAGATTTAACGATACTGTGTACTGTCAAAAAGAAGACACAAGATTTAACAATACTGTATACTGTCTATAAGAAGATACAAGATTTAACAATACTGTGTACTGTCAATAAGAAGAC
>NW_013892105.1:0-269 GCF_000517525.1 Limulus polyphemus
TAACTAGACGTCAGGTAAGACTGTGAACATTCTCTTCTTAGAATCCTTACAGTTAGACTATTAGCAGTTTTTTTAACTAGACATCAGGTTAGGCTGTGAATGTTCTCTTCTTAGAATCCTTACAGTTAGTCTATTAGCAGTTTTTAATTAAACGTCAGGTTAGACTGTGAACGTTCTCTTCTTAGAATCCTTACAGTTAGACTATCAGCAGTTTTTTTAACTAGACGTCAGGTTAGACTGTAAACATTATCTTCTTAGAATCTTTACAA
>NW_013892106.1:0-269 GCF_000517525.1 Limulus polyphemus
GTTCATGGAGTAGTTGTACTAAGTAAAGACAAAGAATGAGTATGATGGTTATAAATTACGGTAATTAGAGTTACACCTAGGTATTCGTGGAGTTGTTGTACCAAATAACATTACAAATAGACTATGGTGGTTACTAATTCAGTAACTAGAGTTACATCTAGGTGTTCCTGGAGTTGTTGTACCAAATAACGCTAAAGATGAGTATGGGGGTTAGTAAATTACGGTAACCAGAGTTAAACCTAAGTGTTCAAGGAGTAGTTGTACCAAGT
>NW_013892107.1:0-269 GCF_000517525.1 Limulus polyphemus
CAGTTACTATACTATTATCAGAGAGTTATACAGCTTTATAATGCAGCCAGAACACCCAATAATTGTTTAATATACTATTATCACAAAGCTATACAGTTTTACAACACAGCCAGAATACCCAATAAATGAGTTACTATACTATTATCAGAGAGTTATACAGCTTTATCATGCAGTCAGAATACCCAATAATTGTTTAATATACTGCTATCAGACAGTTATACAGCGTTATAATGCGGCCAGAATACCCAATAAATGAGTTACTATACTAT
>NW_013892108.1:0-268 GCF_000517525.1 Limulus polyphemus
TGTCTTACTTGTTATCTCACACGTCCTACTTGCTATGTCACATTCCCAACTTGTTATCAAACACATTATACTTGTTACCTCACACGCCCCACTTGTTATCTCACAAGTTATACTTCTTATCTCACATGTCCCACTTGTTATATCACAAGTTATACTTGTTTTCTCACACGTCCCACTTGTTACCTCACACGTCCTACTTCTTATGTCACACGTCTCACTTGTTATGTCACACGTCCCACTTTTTATGTCACTAGTCCTACTTGTTATG
>NW_013892109.1:0-269 GCF_000517525.1 Limulus polyphemus
ATGGCCAGAGCTCTCGAATTTGAATCCTACGTTAGGTCCAGCACAGAGGTACCAAGGTTGGTACAGTCATCTGGATTCAAGGCCAGAAAAGGTCAGCTTTCGGAGAAGTTTGAAGGATTTTGCTGGCACTGTAATAAACCTGGGCACAAGAGAGCTCAATGCTAGCAACTTCAACACAGGGGATACGATACAGTAGTAAAGGCTGCTACCAAGAAAGGCTGTTGGAACTGTGGAGAGCACGGACATTTGAGGAGCCAATGTAAGAAAAT
>NW_013892110.1:0-269 GCF_000517525.1 Limulus polyphemus
TGAGAGTTGATTGTATACTGTAGTGAGAGTTGATTGTGTACTGTAGTGAGAGTTGATTATATACTGTAGTGAGAGTTGATTGTGTACTGTAGTGAGAGTTGATTCTATACTGTAGTGAGAGTTGATTGTATACCGTAGTGAGAGTTGATTGTATACTGTAATGAGAGTTGATTGTATACTGTAGTGACAGTTGATTGTATACTGTAGTTAGAGTTGATTGTATACTGTAATGAGAGTTGACTGTATATTGTAGTGAGAGTTGATTGTGT
>NW_013892111.1:0-269 GCF_000517525.1 Limulus polyphemus
GGGGTCTTTGTGACCTTATGATGTATTGTACAATGACATGCTGTTGTAACTTTTTCTGTATTTTATATAACAAGTGAATACACGGAGTCTTTATTACCTTATTGTGTATTATACAATAGCATGCTGTTGTAATTATAACAGTATTTTATATAACAAGTGAATACACGGGGTCTTTATAACCTTATGATGTATTGTACTTTGGCATGCTGTTGTATATATTACTCTATTTTATATAACAAATGAATACACGGGGTCTTTGTGACCTTATG
>NW_013892112.1:0-269 GCF_000517525.1 Limulus polyphemus
AGACCTCGCCATTCTCATATGGTGACACTTTGGAAATAGACCTTTTACTATTCTCATAGGGTAACACTTTGGAAATAGACATCTTCACCGTTCTCATGTGATGACATTTTGGAAATAGACCACCCCCCTGTTCTTATGGGACGATACTTTGGAAACAGACTTCCTCACTGTTCTCATAGTGTGACACTTTGAAAACAGACCTCACCATTCTCATAGGGTGATACTTTGGAAATAGACCTTTTCACTATTCTCATAGGGTAACACTTTGG
>NW_013892113.1:0-269 GCF_000517525.1 Limulus polyphemus
GGATGTATCTTTATTATCATAAGATACCCTTCTCTTAAAACCAAGATATTAGTAAAATAGGCTGTCTTTATTATCATAAGATATCCTTCTCTTAAAACCCAGATGTTAGTAAAATAGGATGTCATTATTATCATAAGATACCCTTCTCTTAAAACCAAGATGTTAGTAAAATAGGCTGTCTTTATTATCATAAGATACCTTTCTCTTAAAACCAATATATTAGTAAAATAGGATGTCTTTATTATCATAAGATACCCTTCTGATAAAAC
>NW_013892114.1:0-269 GCF_000517525.1 Limulus polyphemus
ACATTGCACTCGATTTAGCACACGGAGACTCGGGTGACTATCTGCAAGATCTAATAATTCAGGGTCAAGTGATTTAGTAACACGGATTTCGAGACATTGCACTCGATTTAGTACACGGAGACTCGGGTGACTATCTGCAAGATCTAATAATTCAGGGTCAAGTGATTTAGTAACACGGATTTCGAGACATTGCACTCGATTTAGTACACGGAGACTCGGGTGACTATCTACAAGATCTAATAATTCAGGGTCAAGTGATTTAGTAACAC
>NW_013892115.1:0-269 GCF_000517525.1 Limulus polyphemus
GTGTACTCTCAAGAAGAAGACACAATATTCAAAGATAATGTGTACTGTCAGTAAATAAAACACAAGATTTAACAGTAATGTGTCCTCTCAATAAGAAAACACAAGATTTAACAATACTGTGTTGTGTCAACAAGAAAACACAAGATTTAACGATACTGTGTACTGTCGATAAGAAGACACAAGATTTAACTATACTGTGTACTGTCAATAAGAAGACACAAGATTTAGCGATACTGTGTACTGTCAATAAGAAGACACAAGATATAACG
>NW_013892116.1:0-269 GCF_000517525.1 Limulus polyphemus
ATATCGCGAGTAAACGAAATGAATGACGGTGCTGCAAGTAGTAAAGTGTCAAACAAAAAACAATTAGTAAATATATTCAATCCATTTTATGTGAAAGAAAAATCCATCCAGTTAGAGAAAAATGAAGAGACAAGTTTTACTGATGCAAATGAAAATATAAGGATTAACTCTTTTAAAAATCCTAAGAAGAACACAGCTAGTAAGATTGGGAAGAGAATAAGGATGATGCATAAGCAGCATAATATTGCTAAAAAACTAAATGATATACA
>NW_013892117.1:0-269 GCF_000517525.1 Limulus polyphemus
GCCCCCACGGCTGAAAGGGCGAGCATGTTTGGTGGGATGCGGATTCGAAGCATATCAATGAAAGATTGTCGTTTAACACCTGCCATCCCACTATGTTTTAGTACTGAGCCTAGAATGGTCAACTGGGGTGTCATTCCGGGCCTATGATTTAGGATTATTTTGATAGATCTCGATGAATGAATGAAAATTAATAAATATTAATTAGAACACGACATGATGAAAGCTATATGGATTTTATTGTGGTGGTACCATACTGGACATTATACCAT
>NW_013892118.1:0-269 GCF_000517525.1 Limulus polyphemus
TTTTGATATGCTTGCTTTAACTCTTTTTCAGCATGAGCTCGGTCCCTGGGACTGACCTCATAACCATTTTGTGCTTCTTATAATTTTCATGCTATAACTTTTACATTAGTTAGCGAATGTTAATGGAATTTGGTACATTATCAGTAAACATTACAATGCTTTCATATGCAAAATATCAATTTTTTTTATTAGGTCTTAAGGTTTGTTAAGCAATGTTTTTCTCCTGTAAAATACAGTCACATTTCAATTATTATACATTATATATGTGT
>NW_013892119.1:0-269 GCF_000517525.1 Limulus polyphemus
AGAGGGATCCTAGGGGAGTACCATTGTAATCAATAAAGATATCATACGTAAAATACCATTGTTGCCAATAAAGGGATCCTAGGAGAGTACCATTGTAATCAATAAAGATACCCTACGTAAAATACCATTGTTGTCAATAAAGGGATCCTAGGAGAGTACCATTGTAATCAATAAAGATACCCTACGTAAAATACCATTGTTGTCAATAAAGGTATCCTAGGGGAGTACCATTGTAATCAATAAAGATACCCTACGTAAAGTACCATTGT
>NW_013892120.1:0-269 GCF_000517525.1 Limulus polyphemus
CGTTCATGATGTTTAGTGTGAATCCAACACCATATTTAGATATAGTACTAGTACATTCATGATGTTTAGTGTGAATTCAACACCATATTTAGATATAGTACTAGTGCATTCATGATGTTTAGTGTGAATCCAACACCATGTTTAGATATAGTACTAGTGCATTCATGATGTTTAGTGTGAATCCAACACCATGTTTAGATATAGTACTAGTGCATTCATGATGTTTAGTGTGAATCCAACACCATGTTTAGATATAGTACTAGTGCATT
>NW_013892121.1:0-269 GCF_000517525.1 Limulus polyphemus
CATTTCTGATATCATAGATTAGAGGTGGTTCAAATCCCACCTCTGATAACATAGATTAAAGGTGGTTCAAATCCCACCTCTGATAACATATATTAAAGGTGATTCAAATCCCATCTCTGATAACATAGATTAAAGGTTGTTCAAATCCCATCTCTGATAACATATATTAAAGGTGGTTCAAATCCCACCTCTGATATCATAGATTAGAGGTGGTTCAAATCCTTACAACAAACAAACACACCAAAAAAAAAAAGATTTGTGTTATGTCC
>NW_013892122.1:0-269 GCF_000517525.1 Limulus polyphemus
ACAGTTAAAACAGCTCAGTTTCAGTAGCTTTCCTGTCTTGTGCTTTGTAAACAGACACTAAACCCCTTTATAATAGTTAAATAGCTCAGTTTTAGGAGCTTTCCTGTCTTGTACTATGTAGACAGACACTAACCCCCTTTGTAACAGTTCAAACAGCTCAGATTTAGTAGCTTTTCTGTTTTCTACTTTGTCAACAGACACTAACCCCCTTTATAATAGTTCAAACAGCTCAGTTTTAGGAGCTTTCCTGTCTTGTACTTTGTAAACAG
>NW_013892123.1:0-269 GCF_000517525.1 Limulus polyphemus
AAGATAATATCTAGTTTTTAAAGTGACTCCTAATTACGTGTAAACACTCTTTGTTTACTATAAAATAAATAATGTAAGCTGTAATCTTGTTCCTTTTTTATATCTTTAACACAACCAACTTCATGTACACCAAGATAATATCTAGTTATTTAAAGTGCTTCCTAATTACGTGTAAATACTGTTTGTTTAAACAACATAAATAATGTAAGCTGTAATCTTGTTCCTTTTTTATATCTTTAACACAACCAACTTCATGTACACCAAGATAA
>NW_013892124.1:0-269 GCF_000517525.1 Limulus polyphemus
GATACTACCGTAGTCCCGAGTGTGTACATGGATACTACTGTAGTCCCGAGTGTGTACATGGATACTACTGTAGTCCTCAGTGTGTACATGGATACTACCGTAGTCCTGTGTGTACATGGGTACTACCGTAGTCCCCAGTGTGTACATGGATACTACTGTAGTCCCGAGTGTGTACATGGATACTACTGTAGTCCCCAGTGTGTACATGGATGCTACTGTAGTCCCGAGTGTGTACATGGATACTACTGTAGTCCCCAGTGTGTACATGG
>NW_013892125.1:0-268 GCF_000517525.1 Limulus polyphemus
AACCCTGTGCCCATAAGAAATACAGGTGTCATGAAGTCAGGCAGAAAACAAGCACAGTCCAGGATCAGAATATGGAACATGGACATGCCAAATGGTGTAGTGTGGCTAGGGTGCGTTGAATATTGTGTCTTCTTATTGACAGAACACAGTATCGTTAAATCTTGTGTGTACTTATTGACAGTACACAGTATCGTTAAATCTTGTGTCTTCTTATTGACAGTACACAGTATCGTTAAATCTTGTGTCTTCTTATTGACAGGACACATTA
>NW_013892126.1:0-267 GCF_000517525.1 Limulus polyphemus
GCTTCACTGCAGTACACATACGCTTTCAGAAAAGCCAATAAAAGAGTAACATAAAACGACCACAACAGTCGCAAAAATGATAATAGAAGGCTAGAATTTTGCATGTAAATACGCAAGTATGCAACGAACGTTCTTAGAAAAAATTTCGAGAAGATCCGTACCAAATGGAACGAAGTACTGGTACAAAACGCAAAACGTTCCATAACTCCTTTAAAACAAAGAGTAGGAAGGTAAAACTCTGCATATTACTACGCAACGTTAAAGTGT
>NW_013892127.1:0-266 GCF_000517525.1 Limulus polyphemus
AGACTTTCAAAATAGAGATCCTTTTTTCAAAATTCCCAATAGTTATTTCATAATCTCTTATCAAAATTTCGGTTAGTGTCCATTTTATTGTTGTTGTTTTTTCTGTCTTCAATTATATTATAACAAAGAATAGGTTTAAGAATAACATCGTTAAACAAAATTCCAACATATAAAAGGCCATCACGTCTTCTTATCAAATAAACTCCACCTTTTGGATTGTTTGTACTCTGGGTTTGCGAAAATTAATTTTTTAGCTTTTATTAGTG
>NW_013892128.1:0-269 GCF_000517525.1 Limulus polyphemus
GGTGGTTATAAATTCGGTAACTATAGTTACACCTAAATGTTTTTGTAGTAGTTGTACCAAGTAAGGCTAAAGATGAGTATGGTGATTATAAATTCGGTAACTAGAGTTATACCTGGGTGTTTATGGAGTAGTTGTACCAAGTAAGGCTAAAGATGAGTATGGTGGTTATAAATTCGGTAACTAGAGTTACACCTAGGTGTTCGTGGAGTTGTTGTACCAAATAACGCTACAGATGAGTATGGTGGTTATAAAGTTCGGTAACTAGAGTT
>NW_013892129.1:0-267 GCF_000517525.1 Limulus polyphemus
CACTAAGTTTATTATCAAGTTTATTATTATCAAGTCGGGTAAACTAACTACAGGCCACACCAAGTTTTCTATCGCTATCAAGTTTATTATTATCAGGTCGGGTACACTAACTACAGGCCACACCAAGTTTATTATTATCAGGTCGGGTACACTAACTACAGGCCACACCAAGTTTATTAATATCAGGTCGGGTACACTAACTACAGGCCACACCAAGTTTATTATCAAGTTTATTATTATCAAGTCGGGTACAGTAACTACAGGCCA
>NW_013892130.1:0-265 GCF_000517525.1 Limulus polyphemus
TTTCTTACTGACAGTACACATTATCGTTGAATATTGTGTCTTCTTATTGACAGTACACAGTATCGTTAAATCTTGTGTCTTCTTATTGACAGTACACAGTATTGTTAAATCTTGTGTCTTTTATTGACAGTACACAGTATCGTTAATTCTTGTGTATTCTTATATAAAGTACACAGTATCGTTAAATCTTGTGTCTTCTTATTGAAAGTACACAGTATCGTTAAATCTTGTGTCTTCTTATTGAGAGTACACAGTATTGTCAAAT
>NW_013892131.1:0-492 GCF_000517525.1 Limulus polyphemus
CAATACACAGTATTGGTAAAATCTTGTGTCTTCTTATTGACAGTACACAGTATCGTTAAAATATTGTGGCTTGTTAGTGATAGTACACAGTATTCTTATATCTTGTAGTACTGTCGATAAGAAGAAAAGATTTATCAGTACTGTACTAAGAAGACGTGTAATGTCAAACACAAGATTTAACGATACTATTGTCAATAAGAAGACACAGTATTGTTAAATCTTTAGTCTTCTTAATGACAGTACACATTATCGTTAAATCTTGTAGCTTGTTAGTGATAGTACAAAGTATTCTTATATCTTGTGTCTTCTTATCGACATTACAGTGTATTGTTAAATCTTGTGTCTTCTTATTGACAGTACACAGTATCGTTAAATCTTGTGTCTTCTTATTGACAATACACAGTATTGTTAAATCTTTAGTCTTCTTATTGACAGTACACATTATCGTTAAATCTTGTGGCTTGTTAGTGATAGTACACAGTATTCTTATAT
>NW_013892132.1:0-269 GCF_000517525.1 Limulus polyphemus
ATCTTTAGGTCTTTTAGTTCTCAGAAAGCAATAGCAGATCTCTTATTATCACCAATGATGTCCTACTTCTAAGGTGTTCCCGATCCAGTCCTTGGATTTATTCTCCCGAGAAGTCCGTGCTTATGTGTTGACCTTGTGTTGCACTTCGATGGTGCACCTTCGAGAGTTTTGACTTTGGGTCTTCTGTTCCAACACCAGCTAAAAACGTTTTTTTTTTTTTTGTAATGCCTTGCTTCGCCTTATATGAAATCCAGACTGTTCAAGATGTA
>NW_013892133.1:0-269 GCF_000517525.1 Limulus polyphemus
ATGTGGTGCTGAGTAGCATGGAATAGCACCTTATCGTATGGTGCTGAGTAGCATGAGTTAACACCTTATCATATGGTGCTGAGTAGCATAGAATAGCACCTTATCATATGGTGCTAAGTAGCGTGGGTTAACACCTTATCATGTGGTGCTGAGTAGCATGGGTTAACACCTTATCATACGGTGCTGAATAGCGTGGGTTAACACCTTATCATATGGTGCTGAGTAGCATGAGTAAACACCTTATCATGTGGTGCTGAGTAGCATGGAAT
>NW_013892134.1:0-267 GCF_000517525.1 Limulus polyphemus
AGATGTTCAGAGTGTCAGAGGAACAGTAAGGTATTTCAAGACATGTTCAGAGTATCAGAAGAACAGTGAGGTATGCCAAGAGATGTTCAGAGTGTCAGAGGAACAATAAGGAATTTCAAGACATGTTCAGAGTGTCAGATGAACAGTGAGGTATTTCAAGACATGTTCAGAGTGTCAGAAGAACAGTGAGGTATGCCAAGACATGTTCAGAGTGTCAGAGGAACAATAAGGTATTTCAAGACATGTTCAGAGTGTCAGAAGAACAGT
>NW_013892135.1:0-266 GCF_000517525.1 Limulus polyphemus
GGCCTGTTAAAAAGTAAGAAACTTTATTTAACATGCAAGGGTTTATATGTTCTTTTCAGTTGTCTATATTTAGGAACGGCCTGTTAAAAAGTAAGAAACTTTATTCAACATGCAAGGGTTTATATGTTCTGTTCAGTTGTTTATATTTAGGAACGGCCTGTTAAAAAGTAAGAAACTTTATTCAACATGCAAGGGTTTATATGTTCTGTTCAGTTGTTTATATTTAGGAACGGCCTGTTAAAAAGTAAGAACTTTATTCAACATGC
>NW_013892136.1:0-269 GCF_000517525.1 Limulus polyphemus
CCCCCGACGTCTTCTTATGAAACGAACTCCACCTTTTTGCTTCTCTTTATTTTGGGTTAGCAAAAGTTAAAATTTTTTAGATTTTCACAGAACATAATACTTTTCGTTTATGCTATAATGTCCCAATTTTTAGTTTACCTACGAAATAAGCAGTATCCAATATTTGTCTTTTAATTTGGCGTTAAAAAAGGACATTTTCTCCATTTCTCAAAAAAATCATATTTTCACCGAAAAAGCAAAGGCTATAGCCCACGTTTTCTTCCAGATTT
>NW_013892137.1:0-269 GCF_000517525.1 Limulus polyphemus
CCATCCAGTTGAGATGACACAGTCATTAAACAGGCCTAAACCATAAAACTACGCTCACCACTCTTTCCAATTGTGATGACACAGTCATTAAACATGCCAAAACCATAAAACTACACTAATCACTTATTCCAGTTGAGATGAAACAGTCATTAAACAGGCTAAAACCATAAAACTACGCTAACCACTCTTTCCAGTTGAGATGACACAGTCATTAAACAGGCCTAAACCATAAAACTACGCTCACCACTCTTTCCAGCTGAGATAACACA
>NW_013892138.1:0-270 GCF_000517525.1 Limulus polyphemus
GATTGTTGAACTTCCTAACGTGTTCTTCAACTTCTGGAATGCCATCTGCTATGGTTGTTCCCACTTCACCTTGTTTGATTGGCCTTTCTTGGTGAAGTCAGTCAGTGGTGCAGTGACTTCAGCATAGTTTGGGATGAACTTCCTATAGTATCCCACTGCTTGGTCAATGGAGCATCTTGCATGCAGATTAGCTTCTCTTCCATGACTATCTGTCGGTCGCTCACCTTCTGTCCAAAAAACGTACAACACAGAATAACCAATGTAGCATAT
>NW_013892139.1:0-269 GCF_000517525.1 Limulus polyphemus
TTACAACTAATTACATTGCACATTTCATTACGATGTAGATCATCATTAGAATGTACTTGATTACAATTGAAAAATATTTTCAAGGTTAAATTACAATCACGTGAAAATGTACAAGAGGTTTTTATAGGTGGCGTTAGGGTGTTGTTTTTTTTAAGTAGTGGTAAAAATTTTTGTATTATGTTTTCGTGTATAATCATCGATGTTTCGACCCATAGAAGTGGGTCATCATCAGGGTTATACTTGATTATAATTGGAAACTATTTACGTTA
>NW_013892140.1:0-265 GCF_000517525.1 Limulus polyphemus
TGTGCTTAATTCCAAACAAACAAACAAACCAATTATACTTACGAACTGCAATCAAACTATTACATATTATCTGATAAAGACAGTTTCATAATCTATCCATATTTTCGTGCTGAACAAAACTACTAGATGTTATCTGATAAAGACAGTTTAATAATTCACCCATATTTTGGTACTGAACAAAACTACTAGATGTTATCTGAAAAAGACAGTTTAATAATTCCACCATATTTTGGTGCTGAACAAAACTACTAGATCTTATCTGATA
>NW_013892141.1:0-269 GCF_000517525.1 Limulus polyphemus
GGCAGAACCAGTGCTGAGGTGAAAGGAAATATCTTAAAATTTTTTTGAAAAAAACATTTCTTCTTAGAGGGCGCTTATTTACTACTATGCTACTATTTTTCAAAATAAAATCAGAAATCCATTAAAAGATAAGTTCTCTATCATTTCTTCAATTCACAAATGCACACTTGCATTGCCTACTAAGAAAGTTAGTACCGGTAGTCATCGGGTTAAGGCCGTTTTTTTTGCGAGCAGATTGTGTAAATTAGCTATATCTTCGTATCAGGCTA